>NW_027204075.1:0-41638 GCF_024711535.1 Dipodomys merriami
GAGAATCATCTCAGGGGAGGAAATACCAGCGGTAAGACACTTTAAAACCTCCGTGTCATTGTTTCTTGGCAGTAGAACTGTTTTGGGGGGTCCAGTCGTGGGCCTGAACTCTGGGCCTGAGCGCTGTCCCTCAGCTCTTCAACTCAAGGCTAGTGCTCTACAACTTGAGCCACAGCACCACTTCTGGCTTAATTTTTGCTTATATAGTGCTGACGAACCGAACCTTGGCCTCATGCATGAAAGGCAAGCGCTCTACCACTGAGGCAATTTCCCAGTCTCTGCAGTAGAACATGTTTAAAACAATGTTATTTCTTTTTGTTCTATGCTGGCCGTCAAATGGCACATTATTTCTTTTTGTAATACTCTCAATTAGAAGTTTACAGAAAAGCTATATATGAGTAAAAACACACACGAAAAAGTCGGGGACAGAGTTTCTTTCAAGCCTTCTGATTTTCTTGTACAGTAAAAATGAAAGCACAAGTTAACTTGAACTTTGTCAATCCTCTATGTTCCATTCCTCTCCTGGGATCAGTTTCCACATCCAGTAGCAGTTACTTCCAGGAACAATCTACGGTGCTGCCTGAGATATAATGAATGCTTTCTTGCTTCATGGAAATAACACAAAGACCCCCTGATCTGAGGTTACACGTGTTTCAGAGACAACTTAGTAAAGAGAAAATATGAAATTTATATTGCTCTTAAATACATTTTCCATGAGAATATTGAGTTCAAACTTTGTAAGTTCTCTATAAAGTAAGGTGAATTTTAAATGGGAAGAAGGTTCTCAGATCATTTTTTTGTGAGTGTATGTGCTGCACATTATTTCCCAACTGTTCATGAGTTAACAGTAAGGAAACAATAGCAATAATAGGAGAAAGAGAAGTTTTGTGTTTAAGTATAAGGGTTCAATACACTATATAAGATTCTACAAATAAGGCGACGTTGAAACAATAAAGCTATGTTCAGTATGTAGATTTGAGAGTGATATAGAGAAAGCATTACTCCCACGTGGAACAGGAAGTATGAGGCCACTCCCTTTCTTAATCACGCTTGCTAATCACGCAACTTTGTAGACAGTAGAATGGAAGCATAATTCTCTTTCCAATGCAACTCAGATATAAGAGCATGGACTTAATTGGAAAAAAAAGTCCATCCTGAGAGAGCAGGGATTATACTAGCCATTAACTGGTGGAGAAGATCACATTTATTTTCTTTCTTTTACTTATGTATTTTTTGTTGGTGGTGGTCTTGGCACTTGAACACTGGGCCTGGGAGCTGTCCCTCGGCTATTCAGCTCAAGGCTAATGCTCTATACTTGAGCCACAGTGCCACTTTCAGTTTTCTTGTAGTTAATTGGAAAAAGAGTCTCCGGGACTTTCCTGCCCGGCCTGGCTTTGAACCCTATCTGAAGATCTCATCACCACCCAGTTTAGGATCACACTTCTAACAGTGAACACACAGCATATATAATGTGCATGTTCATCTATCTTTATATAAATTCGTAAGTTAAAAATATAGGCTACAACTTAGCTTTTTCACTCACAAAAATGTTTGTAATTTAAAAGTTGATACTACTGGAGGAATAAAACCTAAGAATATAAAAGTGTTTGGGAAGTTCAGTTTGCATCCAGCCTGGGCAGAACAGTCTTTGAGAAGCTATAATTAACCAACCAAAAGCTGGATTGGAAACATGGCTCAAGTATTGGAATACCAGTCATGAGCAAGATTGCTGAATAAGATCTTGACGCTTTTGCATACATACATACAATCATACACATATATACAGAGACACTTATATGCACACACAAATACACATATGAAGCAACTCTCAGAATATGTGGAAAAGTTGGAAAACAATAGAAAATATGTCCTGAGTAAGACTAGAACCAAGTGATAATTTTTAATGTTAGAAAGTCCTCAAGAGAACCTTCTTCAAAAAAGTTTAAGAATATTACATACATAGATAAGGACCAGAGATAGTAAGAGAGTCAAGTAATGATTACTAATGGGAACCGGTCCATGGAGGAATGAATCAGAGACTCTTGCAGGTGCATCTGAAAATGTTCATATCCTGTGTCAAATGTTAGAACATCTTTGAAAAGAGTACATGAACACTCTGAGCAGTATAGTGGATAATATTGCTGGAGAAATTCAGAATTGCTAGTCTGTATCTAGATTAAATAAACCAAGAAACTATGGAGGGGCAATGTGATACAAGGCTAGAATTCTAGCACTCAGACTAAGAAAGGAGATTAGATAGTGGAATTACACAGTGATACCTTCCCTGGACCAGGTAGTATAATTTTGTCTTAATAAAACAAACCAAACAGGAAAGGAATACAAAGTTGGAAGTTTGGGCTAATTTTGTCATTATGTTTTCAGAAGTCAAGTTTCCTATTGAAATGCAACTCATATGTAATCCTCAGTTGTGTTTTAAATGTTCTCTTCATTACAGAACATTCTTAGATGCAAAATGGCTCATGATTCCCATCCAAAATTTGAAAAAGTAAGTAATCATCATTCTGATATATTCCAAGGATAGGATGAAGGATTTCAAAAGCTTAAGGCTGAAAAAATAGCAAAGTTAATCTAATGTAGCACTATGTAGATCTTGCTAAATTAGAGTTTAGATTTAAAATAAATGTTTTGGTTTTGTTTGTAATTTCATATTCTATAGGATACTACAAAATTCTTTTTTTTTTTTTGGGGTCCGGTCATGGGGCCTGAACTCTGGGCCTGGGCGCTGTCCCTCAGCTCTTCAGCTCAAGGCTAGCGCTCTACCACTTGAGCCACAGCGCCACTTCCAGCTTTTTCTTTTTGCTTATGTGGTGCTGGGGAATCGAACCCAGGGCCTCTGGCATGCAAGGCATGTGCTCTACCACTGAGCCACCTTCCCAGCCCACTACAAAATTCTTTTTAAATAGAGGGTTTAATTGACAAATTTACAAATGTTTCTGGAATTCTATTTGCCTAGAATTTTCTTTCATGAGAGTTATAATTAGAACTGTTAATAGATATACCAACACTTCATGTATAAAATGATAATGTGAATAATGTTGACAGAGTTGGCAACAAATGGATGATATTAATTTATAAATTTAGAAAAAGGGCGATTTTCTGAGGCTTTGGTATAAAATGGTATGAAGAGACTAATTGTGTGACATCTTCTTTCTTCTACCTGTATGTAAAACAGGAAGCAATTTCCTTAATTACGTGCATCTGTATACAGTGAGAAAAATGCTAAATTTGGGATTTCTTTTATTTTCGTTTTTGTTTTATTTGTTTGTCCTAGGGCTTGAACTCGGGGACTGGACACTGTCTCTGAGCCTGTTTATGCTCAAGGCCCGTGCCCTACCACTTCAACTTCAGCTCACTTGTGGCTGGCTTTTGTTAAGAAGTTTATTGGAGATAAGAATCTAGAGAACCTTCCTGCCTGGGTGGGCTTTTGTCAACCTCTAGTGCATTGGGGTCCCTGGGTAAGGGTAATGAAATCACCAGTACACCGGGTATGCAGAGTGCAAACAGCAATTGTCACTGCATGCTGTGCTTTATTGTTAGTGGTATTTAATGACAAGCAAGCATGATCTTGCCAAGATTTGGTCAGAAGACATTGACACAAAAATTTCAACAGATACATTTTTACTTGACCTATGAGACAATGTCTTAGTATATAATTATATAAACTATTTTAGAGCAAGCTCAAACCAATCAGGAAAATGCTTGACCAGCTGTTCATCTATGCTTAAGCAAGAAGAAGAGCTACTTCCTCAGCTCTCAGGAGTCTGTGACATGTGTTTTTAGATAGGGAGAGAGAACATTTTCCCTCTCTAGCCCGGCATGCCAAGAGCTTTGCTAATACTCAAATACAGTCTTCATATAATCCTGAGGCGAAGCCTGCATCATTCGGCCCCCTCAACATAGACCCTGAGTCTTCACAATTTCCTTCTTTTTTCTTTTGTTTTAAAAGTAAAGCTTTCCACAGAGTTATCATAGATGCTTGCATTGGTTTCATAAAAATCAAATATAACAGTACAAGTGCAGACAAAATAATAACAATCATAATTTCCATACCACTAGCAGTATGTGAAATGCTTTGTAGTATTTCTTTCGGATCTAACCCTTCCAATTGTTTAATGAATGCATTAGCAATATTAGAAGCATCATCATTTGTAAATTGTTTACCAAAAATCTCATGTACATTAAATTGTAACTGAGCAATCAATTGAGCAGCAGTAGAAATTACAGATAAATACTGCTGTATTACATTCTAATCATGTATGGATTTATTATATTTTATATTAGTAATGCAAAAGGTAGTAAAATTCCAATTACATTTTAACAATAACTGTTTTTCCACAACCAATAACTTGTTTCCTAACCATTCCACTGTCTGTTTAAGAATATTAATGTGTTTGTAATAGAGCATCAATTTCTACCTGTGAGACCCACAATTCATGTGAATCCCGGTGCCATTCTTCCACAAAGTGCTAATTTGTAAGGAAGTGTGTAGGGCCATTCCAGACACCGCAGCAACAGTGGTAATAGCAATTAAGCTTAAGATTAAGCAATTAAGCAATTAAGCTCCAATGGCTCCAATCATACGCTTTGTACGTTTTAGTAGTTTGGTAAAAAATTCAATAACAACACTCTCCAAAGGATTTTGGGACCACTCTCTTCCTAATTTAGCAGGTAGCCAAATATGAGTTCTTTCTGGTAATATCATAATACTATCACTATCATTAAAATTAAGAGAGGAATTATGCAAGAACACAGGTGACAATTAAAACAAGAAATAGTAGGATAAAATGTAAAATTTCCCACTAAAAATGCATAAGGCAGAGGTACACAAGCAGTTGCATCATAAGATTTGTACAAAGTAAAATTATAAGTCGATGCAGAGTTCACTGTCCTTGAAAACGATCCATTTGATAGCATCACGGGATTCAGCGCCGCTGCGACCTTCCAAAGATGAGTCTGAACAGCAGTGGGTGCAGCCATGAAAACCCATAGAGCATCAGCAATGCCTCCAACTCTCCAGGCCATCAATCGAGCTCCAGTATGCGATCCATTAATGGCTTCCGGCATCCTAGTAACATTTGATAAATCACAATTGGTAATATTCCATTCTGAACATGTGTTAATAAACTGCCCAAAAGGTCCTCAATTAATAAAATTATTGAACATTTTTCCAAATATTCCTCTACACTCTTGCCACACAAAAGGCTGATATTTTAAATCGATATAAGTAAATCAGGGCACATAGGTAAGGATAACGTGCCATAAGAGACAGTTTCCCAGCTACTATTAATGGCCAAGTAGTTATTCGCTGCAGCAGTGTTTTAGAATTGGAAGTGCGTTTCCCAGGTAAAACCCAATGTTGCCAATTCATTACTAAACATGGAGGAGGCCCCAGTCAAACAGGCAAGGAATGAGTATAGTAATTAAAATTCAAAAAGCTACCATCATCCTTATTGCAAAATGTGAAATTATTCCAAGGAGGAGATAAAACAGCAGGAACAGTATAGACGGTTATATCCATGTCTCCCCAAATAACAGGTTCCAATAACGAGGATTAGGAATAAAGGCCTAATAACTTAAATTAGCATTAGCATGGACAGTGTTTATAGTAAGCAGGGCACACATGGCCAGGAACAAGTTCTCAGCTGTGACAGGTTTACCATTGCATTGTAACACCTTTTGTCCTTCTCCAGTCAACTTTTTAACCTGCCCCTAAGTGGGCAGTGGGGATTTCTTTTTCCTTAACTGGTGGCCGATTCCTTGAAGGATACAGGGCTGTCCTCACTGGGCCGCATCTGTATCCATCAGGCAGGAAGCTAGGATTGTTTGCCATCCTGTGTAGACACAAAATCCTATCCTCGCCCCTTATTTAATAATGTTCCTAGTTGCCATTCTGCATCCAATGCAATCTTAATCCATACGGAAAAATTTAAATAAGGTTTTTCTGATATTTGTTCAAAAAGGTGCTCAGCTCTAGTTAAAATATATCCTTGAGGTAAGTTTAAAAAATTAAGAACATAAAGAGCTTGATGTAAAATTATTTTAAGATTTTGCATGGAAAACCACAAAATATCCATACGCTCATCCAACCTTTTCCTCCTTTTTAATTTTTTAATTTGTTGTTTTAGTGTGCCATGAACTCGTTCAATAATGGCTTGTCCTTGGGGGTTATATTCTATTCCTGTAATATGTACCACATCATAAAGTTTACAAAATATTTTAAATCTGATTCTTTTATAGGCTTGTCCATTATCAGTCTTTATTTTAGCAGGCACTCCCATAATGGCAAAAGCTTCCAATAAGTGTTCAATTACATGGTTAACAGTTTCTCCAATAAGGCAGAAGCCCAAACAAATTTGGAATAAGTATCTAGTGTAACATGTAGAAAGGAAAATCGGCCAAAGGCTTATACATGGATTATAGGCATTTGCAAGAGCTCCTTAGGTTGTAATCCACGAGGATTTTCTCTAGCAGGTACAACTCTCAAATGCATTGGTCTGCATATAGGACACCTTTTTATAATTTGTTTATATTGAGAATAAGGTATTTTATAATGCATATGTAAATGGCTAGCATTTGTATGTAAATGAGCACGATCCTGTTTAGCAGAAGCAAAACTAAATAATTTATCAACCTGATTATTACCATATACAAGGTACCCAGGTAATGAAGAGTGAGCTCTAATGTGAGTTACAAACAGTTTGACATTACGTTGTTGCAGTAATGCTTGTAATAGTTTAAATAGTTGGTTTAGCTGGGGTTTAGATGAATGTGTAACTGCAGTGACTATATTAGTCACAACTCTTACAGCATAGGCAGAATCAGTAACAATATTAACATCTCTCACAAAATCTTGTAACATCTTATTAATAGCACAAAGTTCATTTTGTTGAACTGATGCTTAAGTAGCTGTTTGTACCCAGTATTTATTTGTTGTCCAATAGCACTTTTTGTTTTGGAGCCATCTGTAAAAACGGTAAGAGCAGTGGAAATAGGGGCCTTGGTAATTATATAATTAATGACAAGTTGTTGTTTATGCAAGCAATCCCACAATCTACCTTTGGGAAAATGATAGGAAAATTGCCAGTAAAATTTACTAATGCTATTTGTAGCGTTTGAGACAGGTTTAAAAAATATTTTACTTGGACATTTGGCAAAGGAAAGATAATTTCATATAAATCATACACCGATAGGGTAAATACCCGTTGCCTGGCCTGTTGAATAATAATTGCCAAATGTGGTTCATAAGGCATAGTATTTTTTGTAAATCTATGCCGTGTATAAATCCATTCTAATTGTAGCTCATTTTGTCGTATAATTCCTGTTGGGTAGTTCCATGTATCTAAAATATATAAATTTATGAGTTGATTTAGCATTACTCGATATAAAAACATTTTTTATTCTCGGTTCTACAATTTGTACTTCTCTTTCAGCTTTCCTTAGTTGAAGTTCTTTTGCTATGTAAATCAGGCTCCCCTTGTAATAATGAAAAAAATTATATAATTGATAAGTAGGAATTCCTAAGGCCGGTCGCATGCAAATAATATCTCCTAGTAACTTTTGAAAATCATTTAACTTATGTAATTGATCATGTCGTAAAGATATTTTTGAGGTGTCACTGTTTGTCTACAAACAATATATTCTGATGGAGGCATAGAATTCCATTGTGTATATATACCACATTTTCTTGATCCATTCATCTACTGAGGGGCATTTGGTTCCAGATCTTAGCTATGGTAAATAATGCTGCAATAAACAGTTGTGCTGGTAGCTTTAGTGTGGTCTTGTTTGTAAACATTTGGGTAAATGCCCAAAAGTTGGAGTGCTGGGTCATAGGGGAGCTCTATGTAAAGTCTTTTGAGGAACCTCCATACTGCTTTCCAAAATGGTTGAACAAGTTTACACTCCCACCAACAATGAAATAAGGTTCCCTTCTGTCGACATCCCCTCCAGCATCTGTTGTTGTTAGAGTTCTTGATTTTAGCCATTCTAACTGGGGTGAGGTGGTAGCTCAATGTTGTATGGATTTGCATTTCTTTTATGGCTAGGGATGTTGAGCATTTCCTCATGTGTCTATTGGCCATCCTTCTTTCTTCTTCAGAGAAATTTCTCTTTAAGTAATTAGCCCACTTATTTATTCGGCAGTTATTTCTTTGAGGATTTGTTGTTGGAGGATTTAATTTATTGAGTTCCAAGTATATTTGAGATATGAGACACTTATCCGTTGTATGGCTAGTGAAGATCTTCTGCCAATCCGTGGGCCTTCTATTGATTTTGCTAGCTAGGTCCTTTGCCATGCAGAAGCGCTGCAACTTCATGCAATCCCATTTATCCAACCTTTCTTTGATTTGTTGTGTTTCCGGGTCTCTATTAAGAAAATTTCGGCCTGCGCCAAGGAGACCTAGGGTTTCTCTTATTCCAACCTGTAATGTTTTCAGAGTGTCTCCTTTGACTCCGTGGTCTTTGATCCATTTGGAGTTGATTCTGGTTCAGGGCGGTATATAAGGATCTAGCTTTAGTTTTCTACAAGTAGTTAACCAGTTTTGCCAGCATCGTTTACTGAAGAGGCTTTCTTTCTTCCATTCTATTATTTTAGCTCCCTTATCAAAGTTTATATGGCTATAAGTCTGCAGGTTCATTTCTGGGTTTTCAATTCTATTTCATTGGTCCTGAGTTCTGTTCATGTGCCAGTACCAAGCTGTTTTGATTAGTATGGCTTTATAGTAGAGTTTGAAATTTGGTATTGATATTCCTCTATCAGTGTTCTTTCCATTGAGGAGGGTTTTTGCTATTCGGGGTCTTTTATTGTTCCATATGAATTTTTGGATTGCCTGTTCTATTTCCTTGAAGAATGAGGTTGGAATTTTGATAGGTATCACACTGAATTTGTAGATAGCCTTGAGAAGTATTGCCATTTTCATGATGTTAAACTTTCCAATCCTGGAGCATGGAGGATGACATTGCCCCATTTGTTCAGAAATGGAAATAAGTGGAAAAATTTATATTATATGAAGTAAGCCAAGTCCAAAGAAAGGTCCCATGATTTCCCTTATTTGCAATATCTAGTATGTGTATGAGTCAAGGAGAAAAGTTTAGATAAGGTGATGTTAGGAAAATGAACCCTAAGATATGTATTTAAATGCTTTTTTTTCCTTAATGCATTTGTTTCTAACACAATTATAAGATTATTTCTTTGCTGCTTTGTATGTCCCTCCCCCACAGCATAACCCCTGCTTTCACTGTATTTGATGTCGGTATAATTTTTGGAGGTGAAGGGGAAAAACATGTCATTTAAATAAGGATACAGGTGGACCTGTTGCAACAATGAGAATTACAAGTTGTCATGTCGAAACGAACTTTACAACTTGGGGGGGGGGATTGGGTTTGCGAGAGGGCAGATGGGAAAGAATGAGAAGGGTAAATAAAGGAGGAGGCTACAATGCTTGATAAGAAATGTACTCACTATCTTGCCCATGTAATTGTAACACCTCTGTACCGTACTTTCACAATAAAACAAAAAACAACATATCCTAAACATTTTACCACCGTATCTTTTTGTATTTTTCCAGGTGCTATTATTAATCCAAAAATCTTTAAATATAGAGGGTAAACACTGTAACACCATTTCTGATTCTGTCATATTTGGTACTCCAAATAAAATATCATCCATATAATGAAAAATATAAATGTGAGGCCATTTTTGTCTAACAGGTTTTAAGGCCTTATCAACATATATCTGTCACATAGTTGGAGAATTCATCATTCCTTGGGGCAACACCTACCATTGGAAATGCTGATGAGGGGTTTGAGGATTTATTTGTGGTAAAGAAAAGGCAAATCCTTTATAATCTTTTACATGTACAGGAATGGTAAAAAAGCAGTCTAGCAGTCCTGTAAATCTATTACTATTATTGGCCAATTTTTAGGAAGCATGGCAGGTGACAGTATACCAGGTTGTAAAGCCCCATAGGGTACGTGGATGCCTTACCTCCTTGTAAATCAGTCCGCAATCTTCATTTCCCTGACTTCTTTTTAATAACAAATATTGTAGAATTCCCTGGTGACATAGATGGCTAGATATGTCCTTTGGTTAACTGTTTTTCAACTAATTGATGAGCTGCTTCTAATTTTTCTTTAGAAAAGGACATCGTTGAATACAAAGAAGTTCCTCAGATTTCCATAATATCTTTATGGGCTCCAACTAAAAATGTTAAAATTGAATATAAGCTCCCCATTTTTCCAGTACATCTCTACCAATTATGTTAACTGGAACTTCCATAATATAAGGTTTAAGGACAGCTGTTTGTCCATCTTCTGATGTTATAGTAACATACGACACTGAGAGTTAGAAAAGAGCAGCGAGAGAGAGCCTCTGGGCCTGGGCTAGGCCTTATCTAGGGTATGGGCAGAGAAAGCTGTGGCCACATCAAATTCAGATGTGACCTCAGCGGATGCAGATGTGACCTCTTCCAGGTGTCCCAGTTGCCTAGGTAACGCAGGTACTGGGTGGAGACTTTGCTGCGAGAAGGGTGGAGTCTGCTCGCCATCCTGGAGCGGACCTTACATTCCAGCCTTTTAATAATCATAAAATAGGGTGTGGATTCTCTCTGGCTACTTCCTGCTGACAAGGGGGCTTCGACAATATGGGTAAAAGGCTGGAATTTGGTCCCCTCCCAGAGAAGGAAGTGAGCAGCAGTGGTCTCTTGGTGGCGTGAGTCCTTAGATGAAGTCTGGAGAAGTCTCATGAGCATTGAGGGGATGGAAAAAAATACTAGTGAGCAAATAAATGACAAGAGTAAGGACTTGGGGCTTAAAATGTTGTAGAAATATCCTTAGCTACTTCTGACATCTGGCGACTAGGTAGAGAAGTCAGGTGACAAAGGCAAGAATTATAAATTCCTGTTCAGTTAATAGGTAGATAGGTATAGACATTGGATGGGCAGGCTTCTTACTTCCCCTGACCTCCAGACTCTGGTTAATTTTGAAAGGGCACAAAATAGCTGATGTGTCCTCTCCTCTTACTCCTCTCCATGTTCCCTAGTTCCCCAGACTGGCTGTGTCTAAGTGCTCATTGCTGGGATGGCTTGTCCCAGTTGGTATTCAAGGAGGCTTGAACTCAAGGCCTGGGCACGGTCCCTGAGCACTTCTGCTCAAGGCTAGTGCTCTACCACTTTGAGTTACAATAGCACTTCCAGTGTTTGGCTGCTTACAGATAAGAGTCTTGAGCCATGCTTCCAGCTGGGCTCTTTGTAGGTTAGTTGGGAGATGGAGTCTTAGGGATTTTTCAGCCCGGGCTGGCTTTGAACTGCAATCTTTGCTACAAAAGCCCTTTATTGTTTTGAATTAAAGCAATAGGGAGATGAAGTAGAATAAGTAGAGCTTACCTGGTTCTTATCAAGAATTGAATGACAAATATTCTGAAATGACAAAACTCATTAGATGTGATGAGAATTTCAGTACAGATATGCCCAGTATTTTAAAACCATGTAGTCAGTAGAATACACAACACAAAACAAAAAAGGCAAAACTCAAAACCGAAAATTTTGACAACAATGTTTAGACATCTTTGCTAACAAAGCACATCACATGGTTGGGCCTCAGTTACCAGGGCCTGTGAAAAAAGCAAATTGTTAGTAAGGCACCTTAGAATAGCCGGATGGAGTAGTAAGTTTGGTGGAAGGTTAAGGGCTAGATGGGGCCAAACCCTTAAGCCAGCATGTGGCCAAGATGGCAAACTCAAGATGGCGAATTTCTGAAAATAAAATGCAAAGACACCCTGAACAAATAGACCAAGACTACAGTTGGCTAGCCTTTGAGAGAGAACCTAGAGGGGGTCCTTGGGATCCAGCCTGCATCGCACTCTTCAGGGCACAAGCTAAAATGTAGAAAAAAGAAAGGGAGAGATAGGGAAAGTTGGACATGAATGGCAGAGAGAGAGCAAAGAGAGCCTGGAAATAAAGAGAATTCTGACCATTTACCATTGTAGTAGCAAAAATTGTCTACATCTGAGAATGGCATAAAAATGAGGCGCTCTGGCTTTCCAGGGACCACAGGAGACATTTCAAAGGGGTTTCACGGTTCAGGCATGATTCGCAGCACCCCATTAAATGAGTAGGAAAGTCAGTCTGGTCAGTGAAGGAGAGCTGACCAGGTAGAAGGGGCATCCCGACTTCCCCCAGAGCCCTCTAGAGAGAGCAACAGAGAACGTTAGAGTAGCTTCACTCACCAGAGTAGAGAAGTGGTGTGTAGCTTCACTCACCAGAGTAGAGAAGTGGTGTGGACGTGGATGTGAAAGCCAGCAATGGTATCGATGCGCTGTGTCTACAGCAGACAGATGGGTTCGCAAAAGGCCATTAGAACTGTGGGTATTCCTCAGAGCAAAAAAGGGAAAACAAACAGAAAAAGAAAAAAGAGGAAAAAATACCAGAGAGAAGTCCTAGCTATCCTGACTTTAAGCCCTTTATCCGAGTCATGCCACCATTCATGTTAGGTTTTTAAAAAGCGGTAGCCGAGTAAGAACAGCACCAGGCATGTGGTATTCAGGTAAGGGGTAGATTTATTCAATAGACCTGCTGGGACCAGGCAAGGTTGGCACTCCACGTGGCTGGGAAAAGCCTAGTAAAGAGAGATCTGGGAAAGAGAGAGGAAAGAAAGACAGGAAAGAGAGAGAAGAGAGAGCTAGAAAAGAGCAGCGAGAAAGCAGACTGAGAGAGCAGAGCTAGCTAGAAAAGAACAGTGAAAGAGCAGAGAGAGAGAACAGAGAGCTAGAATAGTACACTGAGAGCAGAGAGAGAGAGAGCAGAGAGCTATAAAAGAACAGTGAGAGAGCTAGAAAAGAGCAGAGAGCAGAGAGAGCTAGAAAAGAGCAGCGAGAGAGCGCCTCTGGGCCTGGGCTAGGCCTTATCTAGGGTATGGGCAGAGAAAGGTGTGGCCACATCAAATTCAGAT
This sequence comes from Dipodomys merriami, assembly GCF_024711535.1. NCBI lineage: Eukaryota > Metazoa > Chordata > Mammalia > Rodentia > Heteromyidae > Dipodomys > Dipodomys merriami. Next base: position 12,967 of record NW_027204075.1, read on the forward strand.
GTGACCTCAGTGGATGCAGATGTGACCTCTTCCAGGTGTACCAGTTGCCTAGGTAATGCAGGTACTGGGTGGAGACTTTGCTGCAAGGAGGGTGGAGTCTGCTCACCATCCTGGAGCGTACCTTGCAAGGACGATACACCATCACTGCCTTCTTAAGTTTACCAATATCATCAACAGCAGCACCTTCATATCTGGCTGGTTGAGATATATCATTCATAGGGGGTGGTCGAATTACAGGATAAGAAAAAAATAGGCATTTCATCATCAAACTCTCTCTCTGAGCCCTCTGTTTTGTGAGGGAGTGATGCTATAAAAATTGCATCGGCCAATGAAGGAGCCGAAGGCTGCTTTACTTTCACTTTCTCAGGTTCTCTTTTCACTCTGCTAATTTCCAACTCCACATGTTGTAATTTTGATAAAAACAATTTCATTTGCTCAGACATTTTATTTACACTTTCAGTTTGTTCCTTTTTAGCCTTTTTTACCTCTTTTTTTTCTCTGTTATTTGCAATGCATCCTTATCTATTGTGTCGTTAACCTCAGAGTCCAATTGTAAATCTACAATAGAAGGGGTGGCCTCTTTCTTTAAGTCTGCTATTAATCTTTCCTCATTCAAAGCTTTAAGAAGGGTATGTAAAATAGCCCAAATGGATCAAATCTAATAGGAATCTTTTCCCCTTCTTGAACAGCTCTTTCTATGTTATTCTTTACTCGTTTCTAATTATCAACATCTAATGTTCCTTCATCGGGGAACCAAGGATTCCATTCCATAACTACATTAATACACAGTTCTATGTCAGAAGAAGAAATATTTAGACCATAAGCAGCAAGTAAATGTTTAAACATATGTAAGTACGGAGTAGATTTAACTTGTCCCATCACCCTGTAATTAAAAGTACTTACCTGAATATCCTTTCCTGAATTCAACAATGAAGGGTCCCTGTTTGGGTGCCAATTGTATCGTCTAGTGCCTTGGGGTCCCTGGGTAAGGGTAACGAAATCACCAGGACACTGGGGATGCAGAGTGCAAACAGCAATTGCCACTGCATGCTATGCTTTATTGTTAGTGGGTATTTGAAGACAAGCAAGCATGATCTTTGCCAAGATTTGGTCAGAAGACATTGACACAAAAATTTCAACAGATACATTTTTACTTGACCTATGAGACAATGCATTGGTATATTATTATTTTTGGGGGGGTCCGTTCGTCGGGCCTGAACTCTGGGCCTGGGTGCTGTCCCTCAGCTCTTCAGCACAAGGCTAGAGCTCTACCACTTGAGCAACATCACCATTTCCGCCTTTTTTCTTTTTGCTTAAGTGGTGCTGAGGAATATAACTCAGGGCCTCATGCATGCAAGGCAAGCGCTCTACCACTGAGCCACCTTCCCAGCCCTGTCTTGGTATATTATTATCTAAACTATTTTAGAGCAAGCTTAAACCACTTCTCCAATCTCAGGAAAATGCTTGACCAGCTGTTCAACTATGCTTAAGCAAGCAGAAGAGCTACTTCCTCAGCTCCCAGGAGTCTGTGACATTTGTTTTGAGATAGGGGGAGAGAACATTTTCCCTCTCTAGCCCGACATACCAAGAGCTTTCCTAATACTCAAAGACAGTCCTCAGACAATCCTGAGGCCAGGGCCTACATCATTCTGCCCCTTCAACATAGACCCTGAGTCTTCACAGGCTTTGAACTGTAATCTTAAAATCTGATTATCTATGATAGTTAAAAAAGTATAAATATAAATAATATTTCCAAGAATACCAGTGGGGGAAAAATGATGCAACCCAGTTTATAGTGGTGTTCTTTCCAGAACACGGAGGCCAATACATTAGCAGAGGTGCAGTGTATTTTCACAATGGAGATAAGCTATGCTTGATGTGAATTAAGGGAATTTTGAGATGCACCCTACAAGTTGGAAACTGGTGGGCTAGGATGACTTTATGGCATAAATCTTGTGATTGATGGTCATTAAATAATAGCTTAATCTGACAAACAACTGCTTACTCCTGAAGAATTAATTATAACATGCTTCATAGTTTTATCCTATATCAGAATGTAGCTTTTTTCTGTTCAGCTCTCAGTCTGTAACACCCCATTGGAAAATGGATCTATTGCAGAATTACATAACATACAAACAGGCATATTTTGAATCTGTCAGGTATGGAATGTTCAGAATTTGAAAATGAGTAGTTATTAGACATAGGAATTTTGAAGAACACGTACATTCTGTCCTCTTAACAACTTATTTACTTTTAAAAGTTATGGGTTTCCATAGAATTAAACTGTTTTCTGTTTTAGTATAAGAAAGTACTAGATTTATTCTATTTTCAAAATATTGGCAAGTATATTTTGAAAAAATTGTCTAGTTGGATATGTCAAGTTGATGACCCTCTGATAAAGAAGAGGTAATTAATTCAAATTAGATGCCAAATAATACTGATTTTTAAAAAGTTACTACATAAAGAATAATATTGACTATACCAAAACAGTGAAATTTTATTTCATCAGCTTATTTTTTAAATTTAATTTTAATGAGAAAGTGATGTGCACTGGGGTTACAGCCATTGTAAGGTACTGAACACATAACTTTTCAAACTTGTTATTCCCTCTCTCATTTTTCTCACAGTTTTTCCTTCACCCCAATACGCCTCAAAAGTTGTAATGTACATTTACAACATATTGTCTTGTGAGAATTGCTATTGCATTGGTTTGCTCTTTGTCCTTTGCCTCACCATTATTTTTGTTCATGTTCCTTTCCCTAATTAAGGTAAATGTATACACAATACACAGGATACCAAAATCAAACACAGCAGGGGATTAACCACACAGGAAAATCTCAAAGAAAATAGAAATCACGTAGTACATCAAAAACAACAACCGCAAATAAATATTTCTCTTTCCATATCTTGGAGTTCATTTTGCTCAGCATCAGTTTATATGGTCATATATACGCATAACAAAGGTACTGGAAAATAGTTTTTCATGGATACTATATCATGAAAACAACATGTTAACTGCTTTTGATGGTAAAGGCGGGATTATGATTGGTGATTTCACGATTCTGATAAAGGAATTTCAAAAGAGCATTAAAATTTATGACAGGTAAATTTTAATTGTTCAAACTTTTTAACAACTTAGCCTATTAAGAAAATTTAAAATTGTCTGGGAAAATAGGCTTTCATGCAAAGAAATCCGTGGAGATTTAGCTGAGAGGGAGCAATGTGGGTGAATATGCTCATTTTCACAGTAAACAAACAAGCCTCACAAACCTTGCTGTAAATCCTGTAGGTTCCCTTGAGAATTGTCCTTACCCAGGAAATATGCTCTCACTGTGTGAAACAATGTTGCAGTGGAATTAATATTCAAAGATCTTTAAAAAAAGACATCAAAATTTGTGAATTGACATTTAATTACCAAACAGTAATTCTCTGAAAAAGACGGAAAGATGTAACTCAAAATCACTTGATTTTATTAAAAGTATGAGAAAAAAGTAGTGAAGAAAGATGAGAGAAACCATAGAGGACTGTTTTCTCTCTAGTGGTGTAATGGGTTCTTGACCTTGTTTCTTCCATTCTATCTTCACAAGCTATAAAGTGTAGCTCAAGACTGGAGTAACCAGTTCAGACAAAGAATACTCAAAGAATGGGGGCTGGGAAAGTGGCTCCGTGGTAGAGCGCTTGCCTTGAATGCCTGAGGCCCTGGGTTCGATTCCTCAGGACCAGATAAGCAAAAAGAAAAAAGCCGGAAGTGGAGCTGTGGCTCAAGTGGTAGAGCACTAGCCTTGAGCTGAAGAGCTGAGGGACAGCACCCAGGCCCAGAGTTCAGGCCCCACGACTGGACCCCACCCCCCAAAAAAAAAATACTCAGAGAAGAAAATATTTGCAGTAGATGTAGGTAATGTATAACCTTTGACAATCTATTTTAATCTATTCAAAATTCTCCCCTACCCCAAACTGCCCACTTTGAACAATTTGTTTGCTTTTCTCATGACTTCCCTTCATTAACTGCTTAAAATTGTGTGAGGTCATATACATACTCTCTAGAGATTGCTGTTTGTTTGTGATTTTTGTGTGTTTTTGTTATATTTGAACTCTAAGTCAAGTTTTCCTAGCCTTGGTAGAACAATTATGGATCTAACATTCCAGGAATTATTTTTTGGCCTACTTATGCTGGACTGAAATCTTCCATTCATCATTAGGAGAGGGGTATTAAAAATAATCTTGTGACATTTGTGATTTTGTTTACTCATATGCCGAGGACCGGCTCTGTCTGGACGACAGAGGACACCTAGGGGAGGAACCTGGAATAGGGGGGGAGATGGCAAACAGACAACTCACACACATTAAGAGTGGATGCTGATTACGATTTTATGCAGAGGATAACAAACTTTTATAGCAAAAGTCTTCATGAGAACTGTCAAAAGGTTACACAATCTTGCTGCAGGACTTCATTCTTGGGTGTCACCAGCTGGTCGCCTGATAGGCATTTGTTTCCGGCTTATCTCTAAGAAATAAAATGGGTTTCAATGTTTGTCACCAATTAACCATTACCTTTTTTTATAGAGGCCTTAACTGTCCCATAAGATCTTTCCTGTTCCTTTTTTAATAGTAAACTTCAAGGAGACCTAGATCTAGCAAGTCTCTTAATAAATAAAAGAGAGTAGCAGGAAATTCTTTCTCCTAAGTAGTTATCTCAGCAATTGCCATACATTCTTTCTGTTCTAGCCGAGCCTACAGCTTCTTGCAAATCTCTTACAAACAATTCCTTCTGCTGAAGTGACTTCGTGAAACCCCCAATACTTTTATATTTACTTATGACTTGTCTACTGGCCTCCATAAGAGGGGTTTCAGGGTAGAATTTAACTCTGGTGAGTTAGTCATATTTTTAAGACACTCATCAGATATTGGAGTCATCAACACTCTTAAGAAAGAGCTTTGAATACGGGAACGTTGACAATGAGTAAGTACAAAGAGCAGTAGAAAAAGTAAAAGATTAATAGGCACTCCTATACAGTGAAGAAAAGAAAAGCAGAAACACATCTTTCCCAGGGGTTTGCCAGCCTTTCCAGGAGTAGGCCTCTTAGAAGCCCCATTCTCTGAGGTAGACTTCGGTGAAGTCCCATTGTTCAGAGATAGGTCTCTGTGGAGCCCCATTCTCAGGTCTGAAAGGAGACTCCACTGGAGTCTGCTAAGCAGACTCCACTGGAGTAGGCGTGGCACTCATATGGGCTGGTCATCTGTAAATTGAAAGTTTGGACTACAGTAATTTCTCTCATATTTTGTGATCTCATCTTTCATTTTAATTTGCCTTACATTTCACAATTGCTTACGGCTAATTCCTGCAATGAATTGAGATGGGTCTTCAATTACTTTCTCTTAGCATGTTGCATGGACCAAGGTGAGAAGTCTTGCCCATGTTATCTGATGATGCAGGTAACTGGGACCTGATATCGTCGGACCCATGGGTACTGCAGAAGAATAATAGCTTTTAGGCATCATATCAGTAAAATTTGGGTATAATCATTAAGAATGCTTCAGAAATATGGAAAAAAACACTGGGACTACCGAGTTAACACAATAAACACATCACATCAGCAGTGTAAAATCTCTTCTAGATTAGAGAAAAACAATACTGTTTTTTTTTTTTTACAATGTGAATTCAGAAGAACAAGAAAACTTAGAAGGTGTCACAAGTTTATACCGAAGACATTGCATTGATACATTTTATAGTCTAATATATATTCTAAACCTAATTATTTATGTTCCAATCTATTTATGGGAATAATTTTCAATTTATTTGTCAAATTATCAATTAATTCTAGTAAGATTCACTGTGTGAGATTTAAGATAAGCACATATAAAATATATAAGTATATATAATATAAGAAATTGTTATGCATTATTCTGTTGTGTTTAGGGTATCAAAGGCAACTCTGTTTTAAAGTATTATTCCATTATCTCTACCTCAGTTTTTGGTAGAGTTAGACCTAATACTTTACCATTTGTAAATTTACAACCTGGAGGCAAGAGGAAACACTTTGATTAAAACATTACCAATTTAAGGCCTAATATCGAGGAGAAACATATGGACTTCTCAAGGAACTATGGAAATATTTGGTGGTAGAAAGTCAGTAGTGTAAGTTCCTGCCTGGTTGGATGGTAGACAGGCCAGGATATTAGGTAAACATGAATATGAACAATTTTTTCACCTTCTTGGCTTTAGCTACTTTTGAAATGATAGGTATAATAAATAATTATATTGTGATAAAATACCTTCTATTCTGAAAAATTCGGTCTGAGGTGTTCATCTCTCTATGAACCCTTGTAACTAAGATTAGTTTTGTTCCAGTAAGACAATCTATGCTGTCAGGGTAAGATATTCTGGTTGGTCTGTTCCTACATGGAAGAAGGGTAAAGGGTCAGGAAGACATTTTTCCCTTGAGCTACCACCTCATGTCCAATGTCTAAATGTCCACTCTAGGCTTCTCGATGAAGAAGGGTATACTTACCTCATTTCTAGTATACATGAGTGGCCTTTTTGGAAAGTAGTCTCGGCACTGTAGTAAGCCGATTAATTTCCGCATCCCAAAGGAGAAATTTGCATGGTATTCTTCTCCATTATTTTCTTGCAATTGATACCCTCCTCACATTTTCATCTTGTTCCGTGTCTTCATCAGAATTGCTTAACCAGAGACTTTGAGTACCAGTTCGAATGAGGTGTCCATGTATTTCCCCAATAGTTCACATTGGTTGAAATGGTCAGAAAAATCCGGTGAAATTTCTGCAGATGTTTTTTCACCAGAATTTATTTTCTCTTTTTCCATTTTTACTATTTTAAATTATTCAAACTGGAGAGTAGTGAATTGATAGAGAGCAGAGGAAATATTTTCCTCCGTATTCAAATGCACAGACTGAAAATGAAGACCAGTGGTGTATTCATGATTCATGTGCAGCTTATTCTAAGAAGGAGAAAATAGGAAAAAATGCCTTCTATGTAAATAATTTGGGAAATACCAAGATATAGTGTAAGAGAACTTACTATTCAATATATGAGCTTTAAGAGCTTGCTAATAGATCCATTATTTATTGGTAACCAACATTTGAAAAAAATGTATAATGCAGTAGTAAAATAGAATTCCTTTATATGACTACCTAAATTCTTGTTTTTTAAAAAAAACACTTGTTTTCATCTTAAAAAGTAGGCCTGGGCTGGGAAGGTGGCTCAGTGGTAGAGCGCTTGCCTTGCATGCCAGAGGCCCTGGGTTCAATTCCTCAGCACCACATAAGCAAAAAGAAAAAAGCCGGAAGTGGCGCTGTGGCTCAAGTGCTAGAGCACTAGCCTTGAGCTGAAGAGCTGAGGGACAGCGCCCAGGCCAGAGTTCAGGCCCCAGGAAAGGACCAAAAAAAAAAAGTAGGCCTATCTATTGTCTTCAGGTGATTTTGATGATTGAAGATGCTTAATGAGAAGTCAAAATGTATTAGTCGTCCTTTGATATCAATTAAATTTCATTTTTCCTTCTTGGAGAATATAATGATCAAAGCAATAGTTCAGAATCAGCAAGCAATAGTTCAGCATCATGCTTCCAGTGCAAATGGATCTCCAGCAAGTAATCCTCTATACCATTTTCCACAAAGTTTTGTCACAGATACAATCTGCCTGCCTTCTCTAGCTGCTTTCCTAGCCTGGAGCTTTTCTTTCATTGTGCAGGAAAAGTGTGAGTCAACTGATTTCAGTCAGATCGGTTCCTAGAATTATCAAGGATTTAGATTCGTTTAAAAAAAATTAGTTGTGGTAAATAATGCTGCAATAAACATAGTTGTGCTGGTAGCTTTAGTGTGGTCTTGTTTGTAAACATTTGGGTAAATGCCCAAAAGTGGGATTGCTGGATCATAGGGGAGATGTATGTGAAGTCTTTTGAGGAACCTCCATACTGCTTTCCAAAGTGGTTGAACAAGTTTACATTCCCACCAACAATGAAGTAAGGTTCCTTTCTGTCCACATCCCCTCCAGCATCTGTTGTTGTTAGAGTTCTTGATTTTTGCTGTTCTAACTGGAGTGAGGTGAACTATATTTGATGTCAGTATAACATGTGGAGGAGATGGGGACAAACAAGTCGTTTAAGGATTCAGGTGGACCTGTTGCAACAATGAGAAGTACAAAATGTCATGTCAAAACCAGCTTTACAATGTCGGTGTGGGGGGGGGGGAGGGGGGTATAATTGGGTGGGAGGAGGGGGGTAAAATTGGGTGGGGGGAGGGGGGAGGCGGGGAAGGGAAGTGAAGGGTAAACAAAGGAGGAGGCTGCAATGCTTGGTAAGAAATGTATGCATTATCCTGCCCATGTAATTGTAGCCCCTCTGTGCAGTATGTTCTCAAATAAAATAAAATACAATTAAAAAAAATTAGTTGTGGGGCCTGAACTCTGGGCTTTTGCACCGTCCTTGAGCTCTTCAAATCAAGGCAAGCGCTCTACCACTTGAGCCACAGAACCACTTCTGTGGTTCTGTTTATGTGGTGCTGATTTGGGAAATGCAGAGCAGAAAGTGAAATGATGCAACCAAAAATATAAAAGCAAAATAAACTAGGATAATTATGGAGCAACCATATTGTCTATGAGACTCATGAAAGAGAGAGAGGAAGAGAGATACAGATGTGCAATGACCTAGCTAGCCAAAAAATCCATGCTTCTGATCCATTTACAAAGCTAACAATTTTATTTTTCATTTGTTAAAAGAGATGGAAATAGAATTTATATATTTACTTGAAATTAGTAAATACATTTTTAGTAGCCTACATAAAGAGACATAGCTTTGAACAAATTACAAACAAGAATCTTAATCCTTGGGCTAGGAAAGTGGCTAGTGGTAGAGTGCTTTTCTTGCCACTTATTACAGTGCGGAGACTACTTTCCAAAAAGGCCACTCCTATGAATACTAGGGATGAGGATGAGTATACCCCTCTTCATCGGGAAGCCTAGTGGACACTTAGACAATGTCCACGAGTTGGTAGCTCAAGGCAGATATTCACGCAATTACTGTGAATATCTGGACACCCCTGCACAGTGCTTATATGTGAAACATATTGCAACAGTACACACACATCACACACACACACACACACACACACACACACACACACACATACATCATCATCATCATCATCATCATCATCATCATCATCATAAGATTTCTTCTTAAGTATTTTTTGTGTATGGTCTTAAGAAGAAATTTACATTACTAACTTGAATTTCTGACAGAACAATGTAATCACTATACATCTTGCTTCTATACTGTCAATATTAAATTGCTATCTAAGTATGTGCAATAGATAAGTATAGGAAAAAGTAGGAGCCACACTGGTGGCTCATGTCTTTATTCCTAGATAAGCAGAAAGATAAAATCTGATGATTGTGGTTTGAAACCAGATGAAGAAAAAAATCTATTAGATTCTGGTTTGAAAGTAACCAGCAAAAGCTAGAAATGGAGCTGTGGTACAAGCAATAAAATGCTAGCCTTGAGAAAACTAAAACAAAAAAATAATAAATTTTGGGACAGAGCTAGGCCCTGAGTTCAAGCTCTAGTATTAGTATTTAACTAATGAAGGAATGAATTAGTTAAAGAATTGCCTAAAATAAATGAAGTGGTCACATGTGGAGGGGCAGAAAAAATGTAACTACAATGATGACTGAATTATGTATTATTTTGTAATAAGGCAAATTATCATTTGTCATAATCACTAATATTTGTGTGTATACGTGTGCACACATATGTGTTTATGTGTGTGTGTGTGTGTGTGTGTGTGTGTGTGTGTGTGTGTGTGTGTGTGCTGTTGCAATGTTGCTTGCCAACATGAACAGGGTGAGGCTAAAAAGAACTGTATTGCAAAGTTTCTTTTTATTTATCAGTGTTCTGTCCTGTCATTTCAGTGGAACCACCCTTCTGTACATTTTATTTGTTAATAACATCATCATAATCAAAGCATTTACAACATAAGTTAGATAAAAGAGATCATTTTCAGTTCTTAATATATGTTAGGTAAAAAGATACACATATAATTAGGTAGTAAGTTATTGCTGTAAGAAGACTGTCAGTACAAAATATGTACTTGACTTCTTAAATTGGTTATATTTTTAAGAAATATTCATGGAGTGATTTTGACCAACTTGACCAAATAGGTATTACTCTCTGGTTATTTCTGTGAAACACAAGGTGGATAAACTCTTTCCGGATTTCTGTTGAAAATAACATTCTTTGTAAGAACGTATCTATTCACAGTAAGATAATAAACCCCATATTTTTAAGGTTTGAATATCGCATCATATTGACTGAAAATCAGTATTGTTGCTATGCTTGTTAGATATATATTTAAAAAAACATGTGTATATATTTAAAAAAAACATGTGTCATCTCTAGATTGTGGATGCATTTGAAGTTGTTTTGTACATACAAAGGTTTCTTCATTAATAGTTCTTTTGTGGGAGTAACTATCACAACTTTAACAAATAAGACTTTTCGAATATCTTTTGCAATATAAATAACATTCCAGACCGTGTCTTGCAATTTCAGAAAACCATTTAAATATTTTAGTAATATTTTAGTTCATTGATTATACAGCTAAAGACATTTCTGAAATAAATATTGTGAAGATCTGAAAATGTGGGTGGGTATATAGGATTTTTTATGGATCATTTTATGAAAAGCCAGTTTTTTTGAAACTAAAAGAAATAGAATAAAAGAATGTAAGTGAATTGGGTAACTAAATTATTAATATAATTTTGTTTTCTATTAGCACAGTCCTTTGAATGTAGATGATGCAGTTAAATTATTTTTGTGTCACTGCGTTTCAGTTATTTTTAGAATTTTTGTAGTTATAAGAGTGAATTTGTAGTAAAAATAAATGTCTTTTAATATGATTAGGATTAATCTTGTGTTTTGTGTTCTACTCCCATGAAAATGAGTTATTTTCAAGTGTTAATAGTTTATAATTGAATCTTCAGTATCATAAGAAATTTTGAAAAAAAATGGTAGTATTGATGTCTTTATTTTTGGGGGTAGGGGTTCAGTGGTGGAGCTTGAACTCTGGGCGCTGTCCCTCAGCATTTCAGCTCAAGTCTAGCACTCTACCACTTGAGCCACAGCGTCACTTCCAGCTTTTTTCTTTATGCTTGTTTGGTGCTAAGGAATCGAACCCAGGGCTTCATGCATGCAAGGCAAACACTCTACCACTAAGCCAACTTCCCAGCCCTTCATGTCTTTTTAAACCAATAGTATTCACAAGTTGGAGAGTTTTTAATTCATACTTAGATCTTGGTGTCTATGATTTTTTATCCTCTCATTCCTAACATTAATGATAGGTCAGAGTGCATTTTTGAGTATAGGAAAGGTAAAATATTTATCTGGGGGGTCAAAGGTGATTTTTTATAGCAGTCTTGCTTTAATAGCATTTTAAAGTAGTTCCTTTCTCTCAAAATGTTGGGTATAAAAAGTAATCAAAATACTTCGAATGGTAAACAACTTCGTTGAGCTACAATATGGAAATGATTGGTCCATAAGACCTGCAGTCTGTTTCCATCAGGAATTGGGAGGTCATTATTTCAATAAGGCAGTGTTAAACAGAGATAGGGTCCCCAGGCAGTGCAGTGTTGAGTGAAGGCATAAAATATGATTTCTACTATTTTGAGCTAGAAATCAAGAATATTATTCTTTAACAGCTCCTTTCACCAGGGAGGTATGCATTGATTCTGAACTTTGAGTTTTCATATTATAGTTCACTGTTTTCTAACAAAGATAAAGTGAAATATTGTGAAAGTGAAAACAATAATTCTGGGAAATTTTCCTAGAATTTGTAGACTAAGTGCTGGTATTTTAGTCATAAAATAGAATGAGGTTAATTGATACAGTGGGAGACGATCCTCAGGCTCACACTTACCATGTGTGCAATGTTGTACTAGTAATTTCAACTCTGAAGACTTCAATATCATCATCTGAGAATTAAAAATGTAAGGAGTTCCACTTTATGCAATTATTGTGAGGATTAAATTATATACCATGGGTAAAGTACTTGGAAAAACAATCAATTAGCATTTGGCACATTCTACCTGTTATTTTATCATGTGATGAATTCTAATATTTTTACCGTGATTTTATATGTGCAATGTGATGTATTGATATTCATTGCATTGATCAGTTTTCTGTCACTCTGAGGAAAATACCAGCAAAGGAAATTTCTGAGGAGGAAACTATTTTATTGACTCATGGTTTAAGAGAACACAGTTGAAGATCAAATGTCTCCATTGTTTTTAATCATATTTTTATTATCTTAACTAGGTGTACACGGGAATTTCCATTCTATAAATGAGTTTTTAAGTATAATGGATCTTTATATAACTTTTCCCTACCCTTCCAAACCTCACCCCTTTAATTTTTTCTAGTTTCATATTATTTGCATTGAATATAATGTCTTCACTCTTACTCCATAACTCTCTTTATTTCTTCCCTTTGACTTCCCCTCACATCTTCCAAGTGATAGTTTCCTGGTATTCATTTTGTTGGATTAAAAGTTCAATTTTATAAGAAATTACACCTTTTAAATACTGCTCTGAAAAATGAAAACTTTGGTTAATACTCTTGTTTAACTTGCATAAAATTCTGGCTTCGAAATATGCGACAGAACATGGGTCCTTTGTGTGTCTGGCTCTGACTTCATTTACTTAACATATTTTTAGATCTATCCCTTTCTTTGCAAATAATGTAACAGTGCTCATAATGGATAGGTACATTCCAATTGTGTATATATGACACAATTTCTCCAACCATCCTCTGCCAAAAGGCATCTTGGCTGTTTCCATAACTTGGCTGTGGTGAATAGTGCAGTAATGAACAAGGTTGTGAAAGTGATTTTACTGTAACCTTTTGGAAGAAATCATCACTATCTTTCTGGGAGCAATCCTCTAGCCAGTTTTCTAGAATAAGCACATCCTTCCTTTCATCTCTATCACAAGATATTGCAAGTCCTCAAAAATACACTCTACCATACATGTCTCAATAAGCTAAAACCACACTATGCCCATATTCTTTCAATAAATTTTTAATACTTACATAAATTTAGTGAGAACTTTCTATGTACTTTCCTAATGTGGGAATAAGAGATATAACAACAGAGTAAAAGTAAGAAAAATATATTTTAATTAGCTATTATCATATTTAAAATCTTTTTCAGCTCTAACTCATAGCCTCACTTACTATTATTTTAATCTTTATTTGATTACTTCATCTATCCCCTAAATTATAACAGGTGAGTTAAATACAGATAAAAATTTTGGTTTGATTTTGACACTCATGTGTGAGGATGCACAATATGGGCAAATAGATGGATTGGAATTAATAGCAATTATCCATTTTGTTAAAATAGAGATGGTTTTTTTCAAAACTGATACATATTTCCTTCAACAAAAAGAAACTTGTAACAATTCCCTTTGTTTTGCTACTTACTAACTTTTGTTTCCATTTTATTTTATAATGAAGGATGATTTCATATATGTACTGTAGATACAAAAATATGTTAAACTATTTCTATCCATATGTATTGATATATATATATACATACATATATTACACAGGTTACAATGATAATTTATAACTTCTGTAACTATACAATTTACTAAATTATTAAAAACATCGATGGTTCATGCCTGGAATCCTGGTTACTCGGGAGCCTGAGATCTGATGAACATGGTTTAAAGCCATCCTGGGCAAGAAAGTCCATAAGCCTCTTATCTCCAAACAAACAACAGAAAATAAGAATTGGAACTGTGGCTCAAAGTAATAGAGTGGTAGCCTTGAGAGAAAAAGCTCAGGGACATCACCCAGGTTCTTAGTTCAATAACTACAATCTACCCAAAAAAATCTATTTAATTTACACCTGTGTAAGTAGAGTATTTCCATCACCCAAATGCACATCCATGCTCATTTGCAAGGTAAATCTGTTTTGTCTGAAGTACCACTAAGCACTATCACTAAAGTAGCATCGGAACGTGGGTTCATTCTATCTCTCTAATGGATTTTTCTCCACTAAAATACTCAAGTGTTACAATTATTCCAATTATTTAAAATCATACCTTTTTTCTTTAATACCCCTAATATTACAGTTTGAATTCAGTGTCTTGTGTCCCCTAAATGGGTGTTCTTTCCATTTTGTCATGTGCCCAGCCCGAAATTATCCTGACAATTTTTCAGATAGAAACTGGCTTCCTACATGTGTAAGATCTTGGCCTCAGTCCACTTTATGTTATTCTTCCTGGAATTTAGAATAACAAGTGCATGGTATTATTTATAATTTTTTTCTGTGTAGTCTCGGCGTTAGCCACTGTTCTCAAATCAGTGCACTCCCATGTAGTCAGGATTTTCATAAGCTTGTCATAGCTGATTTTTAAAAAAAACTTTGCATTTCCTGCAGGTTCTTGAGTACTGAATTAATTTGTGTTTTCTTGTCTTGTTTTGTTTCATTTGAATGAATGTGTTGAGTTGTTCCTCACTTTTCCATTTGTTTCTTTCCCTGATATTCTTACCTAAAGTGCTGAGAAACTAATTCTTCTTTCTCAAGATAGTCAGGGTGAACATTATTCATTCCAAAGCAATTTCAGTAACATTTAAACACCTTCATATCTATGAATGGTATACAAATGTTAAGCGCTGAGAAGGGTGTTTTTACTTTCACGGTAGTCTTTGTCATACACAGATCATGAAATATATGAAGATAATATAACTACAGATGCATGCCAGGAGTATAAAAACCTACTATTAATTGTGTGACAGAAGCTTCCCTTCTAGTGAAAGAAATATATTGCTTGATGCAGGATTTCACAAAATCATATTGCTAGGAAGAACCTAAGCTATCATCTAATACTACAGACTTGAAAGTGATGAATTGACTTCCTGAATAATTTACTTTTGGGTCAAATAAAAGCAGGCATCCAAAAAGAGTGTAGATTTTAGAGAAACATGATGAATTTTATGTAAATAGGTCCTTAGCTGATTTTGTTAATTTGTGACCTAATACAGGGAAATAAAGTACAGCAAGGTAAAAAAATAAAGAACTTCACAATAAAATACTCATGTGTGTGTGTGTGTGTGTGTGTGTGTGTGTTTATGCGCATACGAGTATGGAAACACACATGTGCATGTTCTCATGCATGCATTCATCATTCTTGAGGCTTGATAGTGCCTGAGAACTATTCCTCAGCTTCTGTGCCCAAGGATAGTGGTCTACCACTTCAGCCACTTCTGTGTTTTTTTGTTTTTTGTTTTTTAGATAATCACTTGTATTTTCATGATTGGACTGGCTTTGAAGTGGTCATGAGATTTCAGACTCCTGAGTAGCTAGTTAAGCTTATTCAGCCTCTGAGTCCCTAGTTAAAATTCTGCCTGTCCTCTATGCTTCACTGCTCTTTTATTCATTTCCTGAGGTAATCACAAGCCTAAGTCATATATATGCCTAATTGCTTTAAAAGTACTGTTACTGCTTGGCACCAGGCGCTCCTATCTGTACTCTTAACTACTTAAGAGGCTTGAGAACAGAACCCAGGCCAAAAGTTTAGTGGAATTACTTCTCAATCTAAAGCTGCCTGCATTGGATCATTTCCACTATCCTTCACTACCTAGTTACTACGATTGGAAGGCCTGTGGATCCAGGCCAGTCAAGGTAGCAGGTTGGAAAAGTTGGTGTTTATCTCAGATGCCACTGATGATGAGAAAGCTAAAAGGACAGATCAGGTGCATGTTCTTGTGGAAAGGAATCCCCTATCCTAAAATTAACCACTGATATGACGCCGGCCTAGCAAGAAAAATATACCCCCAAGTTGAAATATCCACAATTTCCCACAGCCAAAATAAGTATATACATGAACATTCAAAAACTTAGTAAAATCTCTTCTTTGCTCTAATATCAGCTTCATCTGATTATCATATGATGTGACAGAACAGTTTCTTCATTAATCTTATGATAATTTAAAAATTCTTTCTCACTTATTAAGTGCAAATTATTGGCAAATTGCATCATTTCTTACATATTTGACTACCACTATAAATTCATCTTATGATTATCATTAATAGTAATATATTCTGATTTGTTACTTTACTTTGTAACTGTTTTTAAACTTTTTGCTTTTCTGCTGAAGATGAAGTATTTAAATAGTATCATCAAAGTATATTCCTTGGGTATTTATGGCAGTTTTTTACAAAGTTTTTAACCAATGGATTCTAAGAATTCTTAATTGGTATATCATTTGGTTTATTTTTAATTTCAATTTAATTTTATTTCAATGGTAGTGTACACAGAGGTTACAGTTACATAAATAAAGTAATGAGTACATTTCATAGGGAGGGAACATTGTTATCTCTTCCATCAATTTTTTGTACACTCAAAAGAAGAACTACTGATGCTTTTGCAGTTGCTATTGTTCCATGGGTACTTTTGCTTTCTTTGTTAATGCACTTTTATTATAAAATCGATATACAGAGGGTTTACACTTAAGTAAACTAAAGAGTACACTTCATTTTATTTTCTAAATTTCAAATTTTGGGCTTAAATGATTTGTTTCTTTAGGTTAATTCATTTTTTCAGAGTTGTACGATT
Organism: Dipodomys merriami; assembly: GCF_024711535.1. Lineage (NCBI taxonomy): Eukaryota > Metazoa > Chordata > Mammalia > Rodentia > Heteromyidae > Dipodomys > Dipodomys merriami. The sequence goes on from NW_027204075.1 coordinate 29,599, forward strand.
AGTTAATTTATTTTTGCAATGTTTTTACACATGTAAACTATTCAGACACATGTATTTTGCTTTTATAATATTTAACATGTGACTATTTTAAATTATTTTCTTAATTTTTATATGGCTATTGATTTTAAATAAATTTATTTTCTTATAGTTATAAACATATTTGTCCAGGTAACAAATACTTACTGTATTTTCAAGAAGCACATACTTTATTAAGAAAGGCTTCATTACTTGGTCACTCTTTGGAAATATTTTTACTTGAATTAATAAAAAGTTTGATCTCCGCATTGTGATTTGTGGCATCCATTTCCTCGCTATGGTGGGAAGTGTAAATAGGGTTTGTAATTCGAGAGATACTGAGAAACTCTGTGACCTTATTATAAAACTATTCAGAATGAAATGATTAGAGATACAGCCATCGCTAGTGTTATATAGGGCACCTCGCTATCATATACTAAATCTTGAGTTAAAACACCAGTAACATCAATCTTTTGTCAAAATAAAAGGACACATATTTAAAAATGTTTATTATTGAAACTTATTTGCAAAGATTCTCATGTCTTCTAATAATTTTCAATTTACTTAATCTATAAAATCCAAGTATATTGTGATTATTTTATTTCTACTAAACTTTTAAATTGTACGAGCAATATTAAGATTTCATATATAACATACTTTTACTATTTGTGATAATTTCCTCCATTTAATATGATAATATCAATATTCCAAATGTGTGTATGTGGTGTGTATGTGTGTGTTTATGTGGTTTTTGTGTGTGTGTGCTTTGTGTGTACTTTGTAATGTTTGAGAGATCACACCATTGCTTCACACATGCTAGGCCAATGTTTTACCACTGGGCTATACTGCCTATAGTCCAAATATTGTTTTAAATCATGACTTTGAAACTTTCATTCCTAGTATGTTTTTTCAAAATTATATATGATAAAATGTGATCCATATTCTATCCACGCTAGCAATTTTTATTGTTATTTAGAATATTCCCACTGCCTTTCCACTTCCAAACTCTTGTGTTTGTTATTGATAAAGGTTTTACTTTGCTTCTTTTCTCTCTTCATTCTTTCTCCCTTTATAGTTTAGCTATTCTTTCTTTTATTTCTTTGGGAATTAATTATCATATTCCTACTAAATTTCCTTACATTGTAATAGGTTTATACAATGCTTTATTTTCTATTTTTTCCCATTTTTCACTGACTTTTGGTCCAAACTATTAGATGGATTAAAAAGAAACTTGACTCAGGACATTTTACTTTTCTCCTTCTCTTCTCTGAAGTCTTTCTGTTTTTTGAAACACAATAGCAATGACATATAGCTCCTATGTGGTCCATCATTCTTTCCCCTCTCACTCTCCTCTGTTGTAAAGCTCAAGTTGTTATCATTCAGATTTATTATGCTACAGCATTATCTAAATCTTAACTCATTCCTAAATTAATTTTAGTTGTTTCCAGTATTCTCTAAAGACATTTCTCTATGTATAATATCTGGGGTCTTGTGTTTTTCCAAGGTACAAAATATGAGTGACTAACAAACATCTAGATATCTCTGTAGAATATTGGTCCACCTGCTCAACAAACTTGTATGTAAATTCAAGGAATACAGGTCAGTCAGAACATTCTTGTAAAATGGGTGTAGCTTCAGCCTTCAAACTAGTTTTGAATCTTATTACCACCTTTAGTAGTAAAGATAAAATAGTTCTACTATAAGAGCAGATACATAGAAGAATGTAACAGATTTATCAAAAATAAATTCTTAGTTTTATGATCAATAGATGTTGAAAACTATCCTATGACTTTATGAAATAAAAATAAAATCTTAAATGGGTGTATTGACACTATTTTCTCTCGAGATTTAAAGAATGATCTTAGACTACTACCTCAAACCTTTTTTGTTTTGTTTTGTATTTTTGTCATTCATGGGGCTTGAACTCTGGGCTTAGGCGCTGTCTGTGTGCTCTTCCGCTCAATGTGAGTGCCCTACCGCTTGAGTCACAGAACCAGATCTGGTTTTCTACAAGTTTATTGGATATAAGATTCTCATGGACGTTTCTGCCCGGGATGGCTTTAAACTGTGATCCTCAGATCTCAGACTCCTCAGTAACTAGGGTTACAGATATGAGCCTCAGGCACCCGTCCTACCTCCATCCTTATACAAAAAATTAAAATAAAAATGATTATCAAACTAAATGTGAGATGTGAAAACCTATAAAACATAAATGTACAATTTCATGACATTGCATCACTAAGGATTTCTAAAAATTTGACATGGAAATCATTAGTGGCTAAAGAAAAACAAGAATAAACTGGATAATATCAAGTGATAACTTTTCATAATCCAAAGGATACTATAACCGAAGTGAAAACATATCCAACAGATACAGGGAACATATTTGTTAATGCTACAATATTTCTGAATCTTAAGTATTTTTATATCTTCTAATTCTATATAAATTTTACCTGAATAGGATATTTCTTTGAAGAACATATATAAATTAATAGTCAATAGGAGGATCATATGAAATAAGTTCTTCTTTAGTTTCTAAGAAAAAAGACAAAGAAAACTCACTAGTATGACCCTAATATAAAAAGATGACACAAAATATAGTAATGCATTTGTGGAGAAAATGATAAACTCTACATAGGAGAATGATTTGTATAATACTGTGATCATTTTAGCAAGCAAATTGCAAGTCTTCAAAAGGTCAAAGAGAATTGTATATTATCCAGCCATTACACTTCTATGTATGTATTAAAGAGAAGTAAAAAACTTGTTTGGACAGGGAATGTAGTTCATTGACAGTGCACTTGAATAATATGTGTGAGACCCTGGAAATAATCCCCAAAAACAAATGCGAAAAGACACACTATAGAGGATGTATGCTGGACAAATTCCTGTCGGTTCTAAAATTTACAGCATTTCTATTTGAAGAAATGCAAGTTTGTGAAAATTAGGCTTGGAAAACCTATTATTGTACAATTTACTTCCAAAGCACTAAAATGTATACAATAAAAGGAGATTATTTATTGATGTGAATTTCATGTCAGCAAAAAAAGAAAACTAATGTTAAAAACACTTCACACAAATTGCAGAATACCTAAAAAGATGTTTTCAGTGTTGGCTAAAAATTCCTTGTAAACTACAGCGTTTAAAACAAAGATGTGATTTCTGTGTACTTTGAGTTTTTTTGGTCCGGTGTTTTTTTTGAGTTTATACAGAGATAACTCAATCAAAAAGTGTATGCGATAACTGTAATATCTAGGAATAATGCATCACTTATAAGTAATTGATAACCTTTTCTGGAAGAAACTTTTAGCAAATGACAGATGACCCAAATCTATGCATCTGCATTCTATGAAAGTCATATGTTACTTCCTCAATCCAATTGTATTCTCTACTTTGTTAGGAAAAAAAAAACTATTCTTAATGTAAGAGCCAATAGCAGTGAAAAGAAACAAAATACATAATCATTTTAATTTATTTGTGAAAATAACAAATTAAATAAACAATTCCACTTAAGCGACTCCAATATTAGTACCTATGAAGATGTTCCTGAATATCAATATCCACTGAATTTTTGGAATGTTAATTTCTACCAACATATAAAAACTAGAAGAAGAAAACAAATATAGTCTTAGAGCAAACCAGCCTTGGACTAATTTTTTTAATTGTTTTGACATTACAAAAGAATTGATCCCCTGGGAAGGGATGTGAGGGGTAAAAAAAGGAGGAAGCTACAATGCTTGATAAGAAATGTACTCATTATCTTGCCCATGTAATTGTAACTCCTCTGTACAGTATGTTCTCAATAAAAAATAAAATTTAAAAAAAAGCAAGTCAAAGGAAAAAAAAGGAAAAAAAGAAAAGAAAAAAAGAAAAATAATCAAAAGAATTGATACCATTAAGAAAATGATTTTTTCCTATGGAAATCAATTAAAAATGTTTATTATTTATTATAGCTCAAATACCAAACAAGATTATTTTTATACAATCATTACAAATATCATTTTATTACTATAGTAAAATAAAATAAAAGACCAGTCCCAATATATTATCATTATTCTTAATTCCTAATCATTACCTAAATATCTTAAATTAAATAGTCATGTCTTTCACATAAACTTAATATTCTATAGTTTTTACTTAACATTTTCCAGGGGCTTGTATTCTTGTTTCTAAGAAATGTTCACAGCAGTTAAAAGGTGCTTTTTTGAAATTAATGTGATATATATTGTTGTTGTTAGCAAGGCCTGGGCATTATCCCTAAGACTTTTTATGCTCAAAGCCAGCATTTTACAACTTGAGGCACAGAGGTAACTCCTGTTTTTAGTGGTTAAATGGAGATAAGAATCTAACAAATACTTTTTTGCAGGGGGGGGAGGGTCCAGTCATGGGGCCTGAACTCTGGCCTGGGCACTGTCCCTCAGCTCTTCAGCTCAAGGCTAGAGCTCGACCACTTGAGACACAGTGCCACTTCCAGCTTTTTTCTGTTTGCTTATGTGGTGCTGAGGAATCGAACCCAGGGCCTCATGCATGCAAGGCAAGCGCTCTACCACTAAGTCACCTTCCCAGCCCCCTAAAAAGTATTTTCCTGTCTGGGCTAGTTTCGAACACAATTCTAAGATCTCATTAAGCAGAATAGCTCAAATTACAGTCGTGAGTCACTGGCACTTGGTTGATGTATTTTTTTAATTTTAATTATGTTTTAAGATTTTTGTTTCACTATAATGTACATCGTTCTACACATAAATTCATATATATGTATATATTTCTGATGACAAATAATCTCTAAACTGTATGTCTTTCTTCATATAATATATATATATATATATATATATATATATATATATATATACATTGCTGAAGACAGACTTCCTCTAAAACTTTTATGCTACTATTTTTTGACCTTTTTCATTTCAAAGATATACAGTCTATTGTTCCAAATGTTTCGTAGAATAAAATAACTAATATTTCAATAGAATGTAGAATCTATTACTTTCAAGGGAATTTTAGATATACACATGATATTGCAGTAATATTTACAGTATGTTACTTGAAATAATTCTGTTCACAGTCTTAAATATTTGTGTGTAGTGGTGGGGAGAGAGGAAGTTAATTCATACTGGTTAGGAATTTGCAATACATCCAAAATCTATTCCATAATTTGTTATAAGCACATAGTCAATCTACCTGTTATGGTTTAGTTTTTTTTTTGTTTATTTATTTGTGCAAATCTTTAATATGGATGCATGCACAGTGGTAACATTAAAAATATTAATCCAGATTTTCGGATATTTATGTTTCTCTTGGGAAAACTAATGAGCTCCCAGATAATGTCCATAAGGAGCCTTTCAATTCTAATATCACAGTTTGTCTTAAAATGCTTTAAATTCTACACACTCTAATGTGGACACAGGGTCATATTATGGAACTTTTCTCTTCAGAGAGTGAGCACTACCCTACTGCTTAATATGGACAATATACCTTCATACATAGACTGGGCATGTCAAAGAAGAAGTGGTAGTTGAACAATTTTCTTAGCAGTTTTTACAGATGAAATGGAAATAGAACAACGATGAACTCAAAAGGAATGTGCAAAGAAGACAAGGGCACAAGGTAGAATGTGCCACATGCTGAAGTATATTTTCAAATAATGTGCTCAGGTGTGAGGGTGTGTTCAAAGTACAGATTCAGACAATGTACTAGGATATCTTGGGGGGGGGCAACTGCTTTAACCTCTTCTGGGATAAATGTACAAGAACAAGCCCATAACTCTGACTCTACTCAGCCACATCATCATCAACTAGGGATATTTTCCAACTGCAAAGTGAGAAAAAAAAGGGCTCATCACAGTTAGTATTCAGGTTGAAGCAATGGCAATCACATAACTTTTCTTATAAGTTTTCAATTGTTTTGGATCATTAAAGTAGGAAAAAGCCAAGTAATTATTTTGCATGTACCTAAATTAAATGGCATGTATTCTACTGGTCTCTCTTTAACTTGATAGTTATAGACTATGTCTTTTTTACTCTATCTTGGGACAATGATCTGCTGTCAGTTATTTTCTTCCTGTCCCCTTCTTTTGTCCTTCTACTTACATAATTATTATTTAAAGAGACATACTTAAGCTTGCATTTCTAAATTCTTCAAAATTATCTGAACTACTTTATACTTCTGGCAGCCTCCTATATCTTTCTCAAGGGAAATATTTTTGACACTACCATTTTTATCCTCTATGATATTGGATAGCTTCCTGCCTAATTCAGTGCAAGATATACATAAGACTCATCCAGATTTCTCAAAAATCGTACCACCATAAAATCCTATGATACTTAGAAATCATGCTTTTAGAATGTCTGGGGAAGTGGCATCTCTCATTTTTGAATGACCCTAAGTGATACTTACATGCAGTCATGTTTTGAACCAATATGCCACTCAGTAGATGAACGAATTTACAAAATGGATTTATGTATGCACGGTGGAATTCATACTTCAAATTCATACGGAGCTGGAAAGTCTTGGAAAAATCCCACGAAGTAAAGTAACCAAGACACAAAGAAACAGATTCCGTGGTTTGCTCATTTTTAATAAGTAGGAAATGTCTAGGATAGTAATAGCAGTTGAGCAGAATTGCTCAATAACTATATATGTATGACCATATAAGATGATGATGAGAAAAATGGAATCCTGGATATGGGAACAAAATTTTCTGTTTGTGGTTGTTTTTAATGTACTATGTGATTTCTTTTTTCTTTTGTGTTTTTCCTTTGGTTTATCCCTGTTATATTTGATTTCAATATCCTGTGTATTGTATATACATTTATCTTAATTTGGCAAGGGAAGAGGAACAACGAAATGGCAAGACTAAGAACAAAGGGCAAACCAATGCAATAGCAATACTCACAAAACAACATGTTGGAAATTTACATTACAACTTATGAGGGGTATTGGGCTGAAGGAAAACTGTGAGAAAATTGAGGGAGGGGGTAAAAAGTTACACATGTTATGTATTCACTACCTTATAATTACTGCAACCCCTTCTATATATCACCTTGACGATATAATTAAATTAAAAATTAGCTGTATAAAATATAATATTACTCTATTGGTATAGTAAATATTATTCTATGTGTATTACCTTTTAAAGAAATGAACATTTTTGGCTGCTAATTTGAATTAATTACCCCTTTATCAGAGGGTCATCAACTTGAATATTATCAAACTATACAATATTTTCAGAATATAATTGTCATTATTTTGAAAAAAAGATTGTTTTAGTATTGTCTCATTCTAAAACAAAAAAAGTTCAATTCTGTTGAAACTCCTAACTTTTAAAACGGAATAATTGTTAAGAGGACAGAGTATATATGTTTTTCAACATTCCTATGACTACTAACTACTCATTTTCAAATTCTGAACATGCCACACTAGAGACATTCAAAACAGTACCTGTTTGCATTTTATTTAATTCTGCAATAAGTGCAGTTTTCAATGGGGCGTTACATATTTAAATTCAACAGAAAAAATAGCCACAGTCTGGTAGAAGGTAAAACTATGAAGTATCTATATTAATTCCTCAAGAGTAAAAATTTGTCCATCAAAGTAAGCCATCATTTCTATAACCATCAATCCCAAGTTTTTATGCCATAAAGTCATCCTAGCCCCAAAATTTCCAACTTGTAATGTGCACCTTAAAATTCCTTAAATTCACAACATGACAAGCATATAACTATTGTAAAAAAATACTACATTTCTGCTAATGTGATGCCCTTCGTATTCTTGAAAGAACACTACACTAAACTTGCTGCATCATTTTCCACCCAGTGTTATCCTTGAGATCAGAACACTTGCAAATATTATTTACAGTTATATATTTTATCTATCATAGATATTCAGGAGATCTGAATGTCTGAATATTAAGATCTGAAGACTCTGGGAGGACGGTTCCTTAGATTCTTACCTCCAATAAACTGCTCACGAAAAGCCTGACACAAGTGGCACTGAGGTTCAAGTGGTAGAGCAGTAACCTTGAGCAAAAACAGGCTCAGGGACAGTGCCCAGGCCTAGAAGTTAAGATGTCACACAATTACTCTCTTCATACCATGTTACACCAAAGTCTCAAAAAGTTGCTCTTTTGGTAAATTTATAAATTAATAGCATCAATTTGTTGTCAACTTTATCTAGATTATTCACATTATCATGTTACTTATGAACTGTTGAAATTAACTGTTAACTAAGTTCTAATTATAGCTTACATGAAAGAATATTTTAGGCAAATAGAATGCCAGAATCATTTGTGAATTTGTAAATTAAATCTTCTACTTAAAAACAATTTTATAATAACCTATAGAATATTAAATTACAAACAAAAATATTTATTTTAAATCTAAATTATTATTTAGCCAGGTCTACAATGTCCTACTTTAAATGAACTTTCCTATTTCTCTAGACTTAAGCTTTTGAAATCCTTCATCATTTCTTTGGAATCTAACAGAATGATGGTTGCTTTTTCAAATTCTTGGTTGGGAATCATGAGGTCTTTTGCATCTAGTAATGTTCTGTAATGAAGACGACATTTAAACACAACTGAGGATTATATATGAGTTGCATTTCAATAGGAAACTTGACTTCTCAAAACATATTGACAAAATTAGCCCATACTTCCAACTGTCTATTCCTTTCTGGCTTATTTTTTATTCCTTTCTTGGTTTGTTTTATTGAGACAAAATTATACTACCTATTCCACTGAAAGTATCACTATGTCATTCCACTCTCTAATCACCTGTCTTAGTCTGAGTGCTACAATTCCTGGCTTATATCACATTGTCCTACCATAGTTTTTTTATTTATTTAATCTAGATACAGACTAGCAATTCTGAACTTCTCCAATAATATTTTCCACTAGAATGATGGCTCAGGCTGTTTATGTACTATTTTCAAAGATGTTCTAACATTTGGCACAGGATATGAATATTTTCATGTGCACTGAAGGGGTCTCTGATTCATTCCACTCTGGATCCAATCCCTTTATTAATGATGACTTAACTTTCTTACTATCTCCGTTCCCACCTATGTAATATTCTCAAGCTTTTTGGAGAAATTTCACTTGAGGTCTTTCAAATATTAAAAATTATCACTTGATTTTCTTTTTACTCAGGACATATTTTCTAACTTTTCTACAGAATCTGAGAGTTGTTCCATATGTGTGTTTGAACATATAAGTGCATCTGTGTGTATGTGCGTATTTGTATGTATATATGTATGCAAAAACCTCAAGCTCTGGCTGGGAAGGTGGCTCAGTGATAGAGTGCTTGCCTTGCATGCATGAGGCCCTGGGTTCAATTCCTCAGCACCACATAAGCAAAAAAAAAAGCTGGAAGTGGCGCTGTGGCTCAAGTGGTAGAGCGCTAGCCTTGAGCTGAAGAGCTGAGGGACAGCGCCCAGGCCCAGAGTTCAGGACCCACTACCGGACCCCCCCCCCCAAAAAAAAAAAAAAACCTCAAGCTCTTCTTCAGCAATCTTGCTCATAACTAGCATTCCATCACTTGAGACATTATTCTAATGCATCTTTTGGCTGGTTAATTATAGTGTTTTGCCCAAGCTTGTTGCAAACTGAACTTCCCAGACTCCTTTACATTCTTAAGTTTTATTTCTCCAGGGGTATCAACTTTTGAACTGCAACCATTTTTGTGAGTGTAAAATCTAAGCTGTTTCCCATATTTTTAAATCGAGTTCATATAAAGATAGGTGAACCTACACATTACATATGCTGAGTATACACTGATAGAAATGTGATCCTAAGCAGGGTTCAAGTGGTTCATAACTGTAATCCTAGCTAATTAGGAGGCTGAGATCTGATGATTGCAGTTCAAATCCAGCATGAGTAGGAAAGTTTCTGAGGCATTTATCTCTAATTAACCACCAGAAAACTGGAAGTGGTGTGGGGTTCAATGGTAGAGAAAAAGTTTTGAGCTGAAGAATAGAGGGACAGTGCCCAGGCCCGGAATTCAGGCCCCACTACCATCAAAAAACAAGAAAGAAAGAAAGAAAAGAAAAAGAAAAAGAAATGTAATTTTAGCCACTAGTTCATTGCTAGTATAATTCCTGCTCTTGACATGGCCTTTTTTCCATTTAAGTCCATGGTCTTATATCTGAATTGCTTAGAACCAAAATTATTCTTTCATTCTATTTTTCACAAATTTGAATGATTAACTATCATGATTTAGAGCTAGTAGAAGAAGGAGACTGGTCTCATCCTTCGTGTTCCACTTAGTAGTAATGCTTTGTCTATGTCACTCCCATAGATCTACATACTGGCGTTGGCTTTATTATTTGAAAGTTGTCTTATTTGCAGAGTCTTCTATAGAGTATTGAACCATTATACTTAAATACAGAACTTCTCTTTCTCCTATTCCTATTTTTTCTCCTTCTGTTAACTTATGTACACTTGGATAATAATGCACAACACACTGACAAAAAATGTTTCTGAGAATCTTCTTCCCACTTAAAATAGGTCTTAATTTACAGAGCACTTAGGAAATTTGAACTTAATGTACTCCAGGATAATGTTTTACATTTTCATGCTCTTTATTGTGAAAATGGTGGACAGAAGGGTTAGAGTTACATAAGTAAGTTAATGACTACATTATCTAACGAGCATTGTTACCTCCGCATTTGTCTTTCCCCTGCCATGCCTTTTCTTTTTTTTTCTTTTTTTTTTGGGGGGGGGGGCCGGTTGTGGGGCCTGAACTCTGGGCCTGGGCGCTGTCCCTCAGTTCTTAAGGTCAAGGCTAGCGCTCTACCACTTGAGCCACAGTGCCACTTCTGGCTTTTTGCTTATGTGGTGCCCAGGAATCGAACCCAGGGCCTCATGCATGCAAGGCAAGCACTCTACCACTGGGCCACCTTCCCAGCCCTCTGCCATGCTTTTTCTCCCCACCACCCCAACTTTCCCCTCCTATCCCCAAGTTGTAAAGTTCGTTTTCAACGTAGTGTTTTGTTCGTCTCATTGTTACAACAGGTCATACTGTATCCTTGTTTCACCATTTTATTTCCCTTCCCCTCCCTACATTAGAAAAACGTATGTGCAAGGTCACCAACATCAAACAGTGGAAATGGGTTATACCATGGATGAAGAAAATAGAAGAGAAACAAAAAAAGCCACATAATATATGTTAGATACATTAAAAACAATAGTAAAAAAGAAAAAAAAAACAAGTTGTGTCTCTATTTTGGGGCTCATTTCACTTAACATATTATTACATGGCCATATGTACATGGATAATGTTTTATAAGCCATGTAAATTCCATATTTTCTTGTTACTAAGTTGTCTCTGAAACACGTGTTACCTCATGCCCAAAGATGTCTTTGTGCTATTTCAATGAAGCCAGAAAACATTCATTTTGCCTGGAGAAGCACCGTAGATTGTTACTGAAGTAATTGGAAGGAACTTTTACAGGAAGAAGAAACTGAATCCAGGAGAGAAATTGAACATAGAGAAATGACAAATTTCAAGTTAATTTGTGTTGTCCTTTTACTGTACAAGAAAATAATCCAAGGCTTGAAGGAAACTCTGTCCCTGACTTTTTGAGTTTGCTCTTTATTCATAAAACTTTCTGTAGACTTCTAGTTCAGAGTATTACAAAAGGAAACAATATGCCATTTGAAGGCCAGCATAGAAAAAATGGAAATAACATTGCTGTACAATGTTCTACTGCCAAGAAACAAAGACACGGAGGTTTTAAAATGTCTTATGCATGGATGTTTAAGTCCTGAGATGATTCTCTTGTTGTAAAAGTCAGATATCATTCCTTTCTTCTGGTCCTGAGTTCGCCATATCCATAAGGATTCCATAAAGCAGGATACAGTGAGTATGATCAGCAAAAGGAGCATCTTTTCAAACCAGTGCTTTAAGGATGGTTCCAAAGAAATATGTGGGGTTCTTTGTTTGCTTTTTTTGTTTCTTTACTTTGTGCTGCTTCTGGGGCTTGAACTCAGAGCCTGGACCCTGTCCCTGAACAATTGTCTTTC
>NW_027204076.1:0-41632 GCF_024711535.1 Dipodomys merriami
TCACTAGGAGTGTGCTGTAATATTCTAGGACAGGTCAACAAACATGTTTTGTAAAGAGTGGGCCATATGGTCTTCAATAATAACTACTCAACTTTGCCTTGCATCATGAGAACATACAAAAGTTGGATGAGGCTATGTTCAAATACAACTTTATTTATAAAACTGGGAGGGTCTCACGTTTGATTACAATATTCGGATTCTTGATTTTAGGTTACAAACACCAGTCCATAGCCAAGATCCAGAATATTCCAGTAGTTTGTTTCATTTATTTATATTAATTACAGAAGATGTAATAATGTAATTTTAAAAAAGAAAGCACTCAATTGCAATACAATATGTTATATTTGATCACCTGAACTGAAAAACTCATCTACTTACAATAGTCAATTGCTAGATTTTTCAGATTTACTAAAAGTAATTTGTAAAGATCTTAAGGTAAACAAAAAAATCTAGGAAACGTTACTCTGACATATTATGAAATATATCCCTAACTCGGTTCTACCTTTCAATAACTTAGAGCAAATTGGGGAATCCATCCAAGAGAGCGAAATTCTGAAGAAAGACTTGTCTTCTACACACTGCACTGCAGCTCCTGGATAAGAAACCAGGGATCACCAAATATCCACACTGCTTTTCACACTGTAATTCCCTCTCAACAGACTACCAGCACATAGAAGAATTTTCACCAGAACCTGAGTGCCTCACTTCTTCTGTGTATTTATATGCACTATTCTAAGGCTTGAAGTCAAAACCTTGGTTCTGTCCCAGAGCTTTCCACTGTAGGCTACCCCTATACCTCTTCCAGCTTTCTTTGGCAGTGAATTGGAGATGAGAGTCTCACAGACTTTCCTGCCCAGGCTGACTTTGAACTGAGATCCTCAGATCTCAGCTTTCAATTAAAGGTATAATTAAAGGCATGAGCTACCAGTGCCCAATAAACTGCCCTACTTTTCTTGATTGTTTTTATTTTGTTTGAGATCAGGACTTGAATTTAATATTTGACACGTTTTCTCACTAGGTATCACTCTGCCACTTGAGCCATATATCCAGCAATCATTATTTTGAATAGCTGGAATTCATCAAATTTTCTTAATATGGTCTGTACAATTACTGTTGTTCTAAAACTCATCCTAATCAAAAAAGTCTTATTTATGGACCCTAGAGATCATCTGAACAAATTCTCATAATATTGCTTGTAATTGCTTATCACTTTAGTAACATGATTTTTTAAATTATTGTTTTACATAGCAGAGTTGTCATTAAACAAAGCAGTTTATGAATACAATATGCCTTGATCAATGCCACCACTTTCAACATTCTCATTAATCCCTCCCCTTCACAAACCTTCCCTCACTCTATTCAATTAATGGTAGGATATTTACTGGAATCCTCTCTACATTTTCCCCTTTTCCTCCTCTCATTCTCCAACCTTTCCTCTCTTCACCCTACTTTTGACTACCTATGACCCTATGATCCAGCAACTCTACTCCTGGGGATTTACCCAAAAGATTACAAACCAGGATATAATAAAGCTTTCAGCACAACCATGCTTAGTGAAACAGCCCAAATGCCCCTCAAGAGAGAAATTAATCAAGAAAATGATGAATACTGACCATTTGTAACTCTCATATCTCATTTTTTCTGCTGGTATCCCATTGACATTGTATAGTCTCTGTACTGCAGTGAGCAACACATAGAAACTGAGGTAAAAGATTTTCAGTGTTATCTGTTAGCCATGGATTCCTTGATGTGAGTTCTCTGCTCACTCTCGTTGTCTGTTCATGCCTTTGAGTGCTAATAAAAATCACATGCATTTTTCTTCCTTTTCAATTCTTTGAAAGCCTAAAAAACTTTGTCTCTTTTGAGTAACTAATTTTAAAGAGAATATCACCATCTGCCACCTCTCCGTGGCCTTGAAATTAAATGTTCAAATGGGACAATGGCTTTTTGGTGGGAGAGGGGAATTTTGTATTCAGAGGGTTTTGTACTCAGAAGATCTGTGCTTGCTAGACAGGACTTAGGTAGTACAACAGCTAGCAGTCAACTCCTTTTGACATACTTCTAGACATTTTGTTTATTTGAGGTCTTGAGCTTTTTGCCCAGGGCTGATCCTAGATTGATTGAGACCTGGCTACCTATGCCTGCCACATAAGTAGCTAGGATTACACATGTGAACCATTATGGCCAGCTCATTTTTTTTGAGATGGGTGTCTTAGCAGTTTTTTCTCTGGCCTGGCCTCAGACCATGATCCTGTTTTATTTCTGCTTCCCAATCAGGTGGTATTACAGATGTGGGATACTATACTTAATGCACTTGACACCTTCGTAACTAAAATTTCTTCTAAAATTCCAAGCAGGATGTAAGATTTTTCATACTCATTATATTAACCATGAAGAATACTAAATAAGACATAATAAAGGGGTTATAATTTAGATTATTTTAGTCACAGTGATAAAAATATCTGAACACTTTTAAAATTTTTTTGGAAAGTAGTATCTTGTAGGACCAAATAATGCATCTAACTGTGTTCTCAAGCATCTTTTATTTAATAGGATTCCATCTACTTGGTGCCATTGGTGGTTCATCACTCCCAGGTATTCTACAACCTCTATTCTCTCATAGAATTTGCTTTCAATATCATCTGTGAAGGTGTTCAGCTAAAGCAACAACTGGCTATCAAAGCCCACTGATTGCTATCCATTCATTGTAGTGCATCTCCATTCAAAAACTCCTAAAACGCATGCCCAAGGAGCACAAACACCTACACCCTGAATGGAAAACTGTCCCATTGAGTGGATTTCCCCCTAGCAGATGCAATGCTCACAACATTAATCACTGTGAGCAGCATTTTTCTACCTTTTCCATGTCCCATAAGGATGCTGCTTGGAGTGGAGATTCTGGCCATTACACATTTGTGAAAAGGAGGACATATGTCAAACAGACTGAAAAGTTTGAGGGTGTACAAAAATAGATGGATGCTACAAGTCATTGGAACAAATATCAGGACCCCTCTCTGGCCAGGAGTTCCTCTGAGAGTCAGTTGGGAGAGCTTTGCAAGTTTCTAAACTACCCTGAGAGTTCATGGAAACAATATCCTGGGAAACAGAAATGATGTACTCCAGACAGACTCTTTATGCCCTTAAGGAGTGTCACAAATATACAGAGCTTCTCTGTTCCTTGGAGCACTGTCAAGACCCTAGGGAAGCTTGGATAACTCCAACTTCTATACTAATGTGAAAACTGCACAAGGCCAACCTTCTTTTGTTGTGCTTAGTAATTGTACTCTTTTATCCAGGAAAGTTCTGGCATTTCCTATGCAGACATCTGAGGGGAGCATAAACAAGTGTTAGGTGTTTTGTTACTAAAGCTTGCATAGATTTTTTGGGGGGGGTCCGGTCATGGGGCCTGAACTCTGGGCCTGGGTGCTGTCCCTCAGCTGTTCAGCTCAAGGCTAGCACTCTACTACTTGAGCCACAGTGCCACTTCTGGCTTTTATTTTTTGCTTATGTGGTGCTGAGGAATCGAACTCAGGGCCTCATGCATGCAAGGCAAGCGTTCTACCACTGAGCCACCTTCCCAGCCCAAAATAAGTTTTTTTTAATGTGTTGATTCTGGGGTTTGAACTCAGGGCCTCAGCATTTAGTTTCTTTTTCCCCAAGGCTACTACTAAAATTGGAGCACAAATCTCTTGAAATTTCCTGCCAAACAAACTCCATAACTAAGATCTCAAAGACAGGTAGAAATGCAAGCCTGTGTCACTTAAGTATTATATCATGTACTCAAGTTAGAATGTGACAGGGAATAACAAAAATATCTATTGATACTATTATCTTTGATGATGAAGCCATTCTCCTTCTCCTTTTCCTCAAAGCCTGAGAGGTCATTTAAAGTAATAACATGGCTCCTTTATCTTCAGCATTTCTAAGGGTAAGTACACTGCCCACAAACAACTAGTTTCATATTCAATTATATACACACAAAATGAAATATCATGGAAAAGTAACACATATCTATTTGCAAAAAGCTAAAATGACTTCTTCCTTGTTCTCTTACTCAAAAGATCATTTTCCATGAAATAGATTGTCCTTGAAAAAATCGTGTTAAGTATGTCAGGGTTAGAGAGACAAAGACATATGTCTTCTCTCTGTGGAAGTTAGATCTAAATTATAAACATTCATGAAAAAACATATTCAGGGTCCTAGGCATACATACAAGCTGAATAAATTCTGGTATACTCATGGAAGATTGAAAGAGTGTAACTCCTTTAAACAACTCAGAGTTTAACAAACTGAATACCAGGAGGCTGAAACATGTGTTCCATATGTGGAGAGTGGGAGGAGGTCAAGGGGTAGAGGATGGTGATTGGAGGGAGAGAAGGTGGGTAACCAAACACAGTCCTAATAGTCAATGTATATGCGTGAATATAAAACCAGGTAACTTGAGAACATAGAGATGGGGTTGGGAGATAAGTGGGAGAAGGATGAATGCAATGACATTGATCAAGATGCATTGTATTCAAAAAGTGACATGCTGTCAGTAAAAGTCCTTTGTAAAAGCAATTAAATAAGAAAGTCATATAAAAAGTAAGTCACACCCCATGTCTACTGGCTCAATTTGCCTCCTCCAAGTGATCTGTGAAAAAAGCTCAGCTGCTTTCAGATAATTACCTCAAGTTTCTTCAGGAGGAATTTCATTTGCACTGCGGAACTCAGAGAGTGCTCAGGCCACATCTCTGTGATTTCACCTTCCAAGTCATTCATCCAGGTCATCATTTCTGTGACTCTCCACATGATGGAAATTTCTCCATCGGAAGCCGCAACAACAGAATGATTTCCCCTTAATTTCTGCAGTTGACAAGTCAGGATATCACAAAAGAATTCTCATTTGATAAAAGGTCTTGCTACCATAATTATGCAGGTTACCCACAAACCCAACACAACATTTAACCTTAAAATACATGACCCGCCCTTCCCACACCCAGTAATGATATAAAACTTTTACATAATGTAGCACAGTACCAGATACTATGAGAAAAATGTAAATCTTATTTTGCCCTTAAGAAAGATCTCATTAGAGGTCAGTGAAGTAACTAAGACCTAGATTAAGTGGTGCCACAGAAAAATAGTGTCAATAAAAATTGTTGAATTGGAAAAAAATATTTTAGAATATTTGTGGGCTAACAATCAAATGCTGATTCAAATACCAAGATCTCCCTGTATCAGTTGAAGCACTGGTGGGCTTTGGAGAAAGCATCCCTAACATCAAACCCAGACCTTCCAACTACACAGGCTACAGCAGAAAGGGAGTCAGGGCAGAATCCTAGCCATAGCCTTCCTTTTCTTAGATTCTCTATAGCACATGCTCAGGCTAATTTGGCACCATGAATATGTGTTCTTGCACACTGTGTACACACATAAACACAAATCCTCGCACATAATTAGGATCTCATGAGAATTTAGATGGGAGCCCACTTATCTCAAATATGGACATGAGATAATGACCTATGAACTTGGTTAGACACTGACCAGGAAGATGGAGATCTGGAGGTGAAGCTGAAGAATCCCTTGAACAAGACCTCTTTGTAGCAGGTGAAGTGCTATTTGAGGAGGGTGGCACAATCCCCAGATTCAAACCCATAACCAAGTCTATAGAGGCCAGGAAGGGACATGGGACAAACACCAAGCCCTAGCCGTCCTTCTCTTAGTCCCACTGTAACACATTATCAGGTAAATCTGGCAACAGGTAAATGAGAACCTGTGTGCGTGTGTGTGCGTGCGTGCGTACGCACACACACACACACACACACACACACACACACACACACACACACACACAAACTTCACGCATGATTCTGTACACTCTGGAGGATAGAGCACCCCTTACCTCAAAACAGGGGCTTCCTGAGGGTAGCACATCACTACAGTCAGTGTATGAAAAGTTTGGTGAAGGCAGTAGACTCAATGGCTCCAACCCCATCGCCACACTCAGTTGACACACTGGACGCAAGCAATCCCCAGTTATGCCTGAGAAGAAAGCCCAGGTTGTCAAACAGCCCCCACCTTCCTTCTCAAGTGGACTCTTAAGCATACATTCATTCCTATCTGAAGCTACATGTGTACAACTGCATAACCCTTCATCGTGCCTCAGCAACCACACCAGGGGAAGGGCCATCTTACCTCAAAATGGGGCCTCAAGGCACTTGGGCACATGTGTTCCAGCAAGATGGAGATCTGAAGAGGTCTTTGGACACTAGGTCCCTCCAGCAGTTGAGAGACCACTTGGGGGTGGGTGGCAGTGTTAATGGCTCCAGTACTACAACCACCAGTGAATGTGTGAGCCCTGCACTACAGGTTTTAGTAAGGTGGACTCTAATCCCCAGCCTTCCTTCTCTGGTGACTGCCACAGCCTATGTCCAGACCAACCTTGTACCACATGCATGTGCATGTGCGTGTGTATATTTAAGTGTGCATTTCATGGACATCCTTTCACCCACGCATGTTGAGAGAACAGAGGCTTGGAGAACAGGGTTGAGGGACTGAGGGCAGTGGGAGGAGAGTGGGCAAGGTGGCAGGGGAGCTGAGGAGGCTGTGGAAGGTGGGGGTGGGGAAATAGGAAGGACCGGGTAGTAGGGACAGGTCCACTAAACCCACTTAACTCAAAATAGGGTCTTCCCAGGATGGATCCCACAGGGAACCGGAGCTGAGGGATGAGGGAAGATACTCACCTAAATCTTTGTTTTCCAAGAATGATAAGTGCAGTACTGACATTAGACAAAAAAGCCTAAGCCAGGAGGTAAAGTGGGGAAGACTTACTCTAGGCCTTCCTTCTCTGGCAGCTCTCACAGACCTTGTTCAAGAAATTTGGCACCACTTCCAAGCATGCTATGGGAATGCCTTGTGCATGAGCAGATGTCCACACATGCCCGCATGCATGCATCTGTTCCCATGGGAAGATGAGTAGAACTGGGAGAAGGGAGGGAAAGAGGAGCCTGGATGAGGGATGGAGATGAAAGTTGGGATAAGGTGTGGTGCCAAAGTGGGAGGTAAGGTTGGGGTCAGAAGTGAGGGTGAGGGTTGGGCTGGAAGGGGACTGAGGAGTGGAGCCAGAAGTAGTAGTAAGTTTGAGGCCCGATGTGGGGTGAGAGGTGGATCTAAGAGTGAGGGTGAGGGATGAAGCCAGAAATGAATGTGAGGAATGGAAGCAGAAGTGTGGATGAGGTGTGGGACCTAAGTTGGATGTGTGAGTGGGACCAGAATTGGTGTTGAGGTTGGGGCTAGAAGTAGGATGAAGGGTACATCAGAGCATGGTTGTGAGGGGTGAGGTTGGAAGTGTGGGTAGGTTGATAACAGAAGTAGGATGAAGGGTGGATCCGATATGGTGATGGATGAGGTCAGAAATGGGGGGTGAATAGTGGAGTCGTAAGTGGGGTGTGGGTGGATACAATACTGGGAATGAGGGGTGAAGCTGTAAGTGAGGGTTGGGGTTACAGTGGGGGTGAGGAAGTGAGGTGAGTGGTGGATCCAAGAGTGGGGTGAGGGTTGGAGCTGAAAGTAGGGGTAAGGATCTGGCCCAGAAAAGGCGGTGAGGATTTGGTCAGGTAGGGAGACAGGCCCACTTACCCGGAATCAGAGTCATCATGGGATGTGTCCAGCACCTGGGGCCACACAAGAGGAAGGTGGAGATCTGCCTCACTTGAAGCCCTAGAGTCCCTCTAGTACCACATCTCAGAAGCAGGAGGTAGCAGCAGCTTCCCCACCTCCAGCCCTACAACTGTCAGCAGATGCCAGGAGACCTAGGAACCTCAAACCTCTGTCTATGGTGACTGTATTGCCAATGTGCAGGTCAGTTGGGCATCACGTACATGCATTCAGATGTACATGCACACACATTCCCCTCACCTACGCATGTTGGGGTGGCCTTGGGTCCAGAGGGACAGGGTGGGGCAGGATACAAGGTAGGCGGAGGGGGAAGGAACACGGTGGGTGTGGGCCAGGCTGTGAGGAGGGGAAATCAACTGGAGGATAGTGGAGCCTAGCAAAAGGATATGGTTCCAAGAAGAGGTTTGGGCCCACTCAACTAGAAAGAGAGTTGTGTTGGGATGGCTTCCATAGTGTAAAGAAGGAGCAGTGGAGGACTTGGAGGGGACTTGATGGATGGTGGAGCTTACCTAGAATCTGGGTTGTCCAGGAAAATTTCCCGGGAGAACCATTCTGGTGAGTGTATTGCCTATGTTCTGGCCAAGCATTCATCTCATATAAGCATGAGCACACATTCCCACATCCATGAATGTTAAGGTGACCTGGGAGGAGGACAGAAGGAGCAAACAGAGTGGTCCTGGGGTGAGGGAAGGAATGAGGATAGGAGTAGACAAAGCAATGTTGGATAGGTGTCTTTCCAATGTAGATGAGAGGGGTCAGAAAGAGGGGTTGGGCTCACTTCACTAGAAACAAGGGTGTATGAGGATGGCTGCAGCAGGGGGACAGTGGCAGAGTGATGGGTGGGGAAGAAGAGGATGACAGGTTGTCTCCATGGTGTTGCCTTTCTATGGTGCAGCACTGGTTGGGAATGGACATGATTAAAACTTTCATCACTTTTTAAAAAAAATAATCAATAGATTTTTAAGTTTCCAGTTTTAAATTTCCAATTTTCCATGCAGTTAGGAAGTTGAGATGATGCAAAGAAGTCTCAAAACTGTATGTCATTTAGTTTTGGTGTGTCTATGGGGGTGCCAGTCTGATGTTATTCTTCTCTAGGCTAGGACTCTAGCATTTGTTATAGTTTTACTTTCAGATCTTTTGATTATGCATAAGAGAAAAGAAATATCTCTCTTTCCTGCCTGGTCTAGTTTCAAACTACAATTCTCAGCTCTCAGGCTCTTGAATAGTCAGTATTATAGGCATTAAGCACTGCTGCCAGCTGTGTTACCTCCATTTAAATCATATGGTATGCTGAGTGTTATCCACTCATTAATTTGTGCAACAGTGCTGCCAAAAATAAATAGTAAAAAAACAAGATATTACTGAGATTTTCCTAAACCAAAAAAAAAAATAATGACCCATAATATGCTCAATTTAAGTGATGAATTAAAAATTATGCAGCTGTTGAAAAGCAACATATATTTGGTCATTATGAGAAAAATGATTCAAATAGCCAGAGTAGTCAAGATACAGAGAATAAGCAAGGTGCATGGGGGGGGGGGCGTTGGTTGTGGGGTTTGAATTCGGCCTGGGTGCTCTCCCCTAACACTTCTGCTTAAGGCTGGTGCTCTACCACTTGCGTCACAGAGTCACTTCTGATTTTTTAGTGGTTAATTGGAGATAAGAGTTTCACAATCTTTCCTGCTCAGGCTGGCTTTGTACCTCTATCCTCATATCTAAGCCTCCTGAGTAGCTAGAATTACAAGCATTATTTCCCAGTGCTGCCCTGTTGTGGGTTTTTTTTTTAATTTATTTTTTATTGTGAAAATACTGTACAGAGGGGTTATAATTACATGGGCAAGATAATGAGTACATTTCTTATCAAGCATTGCAGGCTCCTCCTTTGTTTCCCCTTCCCATCCTTTCCCATCCTTCCTCCTGGCCCCCCCCATCCTCCCTGCTCCCCCCCCCGCAACCAAAGTTGTAAAGTTCGTTTTCGACATAACAACTTGTATATCTCATTGTTGCAATGGGTCCACCTGTATCCCTATTTAAACGATTTATTTTCCCCTTCCCCTCCACAAATTATACCGACATCAAATACAGTGAAAGCAGGGGTTATACTGTGGGAGAAGGACATACAAAGCAACAAAGAAATAATCTTATAAATGTGTTAAAAAACAATCGCATGAAAGAAAAAAATAACATGTGAATACATACCTTAGGGTTCATTTCCCTAACATCACCTTATCTGAACTTTTCTGCTTGACTCAGACATATGCTAGATATTGCAAATACGGGAAACCATGGGATCTGTTCCTTTGGGCCTGGCTTACTTCACTTAATATATTTTTTTCCAAGTCTTTCCATTTCCTAACAAATGGAGCAATGTCATTCTTTCTGATGGAGGCATAGAATTCCACTGGGTATATATACCACATTTTCTTGGGAGGAGGATCACAAAATCCTGTTGTGTTTTTTTGAGCAGTGTAAATATGTACAATTTTTAAGTTTTTAATGTAGCCCACTTCATTTAGCATCAAGGTACAGATGCTCTGATTTACTGTCTACATGGTAATCACTGAATTTTTAAATTCTGACTTCCTGAACATTTTCAGGATTTCTCTTTTGAATCATACATTTAGGTATCAGATGAGTCCTATGGTCATTTTTTCATTTAAGAAAAATCATTTCTGATTTTATTTAAAGTCTAAGACTGGAACTTGAACTTGGTAATTGATTCTGTTGCTCATTAACTAGTCCCTTACCACGTGAGCTATCCATTTAACCTCTAATTTCAGGTTTTTCAAAAAACCAGAAAAGATAATAGGAGCATTGTAACTTCAAGAGCAGCCTGAGCTACATGGCAAGTCCCTGCCAAACACACACACACACACACACACACACACACACACACACACACACACACACACACACACACACACAAAAAGAGCTGGTGAGTTTGGAGGAGGGGAAAGTGTTATTAATAGCAGTGATACCAGCATAAAAAATTTAGTGTGCGTGCGTGTGTGTGTGTGTGTGTGTGTGTGTGTGTGTGTGTGTGTGTGTGTGTGTGTGCTGATCCTAGGACTTGAAATCAGTGCCTGGGCACTATTCCTGCAGTTTATACTCAAGTCTAGCCCTCTACCACTTGAAGCAAACCTCCCCCTCACCTTTTTGGAGGTCATAGGAGATGAATCTCATTTACTTTCTTCTCCAGGCTGACTTAGCACCTAGATCCTGAGGTCTCAGCCTCTTTTCTAAGTAGGATTAGAGAAGTGAGCCTGTAGTGGGTGTTGTATTACTATTAAGTAATATGGTAAACATCATGCCAGTTTATACTCTTTCAAGCAGAGGTTGAGTGTTTCACACAGACCTAAGACACAACCCACTCCATATCTGATGATATCCAGATCTCATAATACGATGAGATAAGTTTTGTTATGCTAACTTTACCTATGAAGAATTTGAGGTCCAGAGAGTTTAGTTAAATTTGAGTCCCCAGTTTGTATATAGTGGAGCCTGTATTAAAGCTCAATTAGGTTTGTTTATTTCAGAAAACATTGAGCCAGCATGTATTCTAGTCAGCATGTGTTCTAGCAAGAGCTGATCTTTGTAAGTACTATTTTCTGCCTGATAGATGAACTTTCTCCTGTATGTATGACTTATTCCTCACTCTTTAACTTTGCACCACTCTCATAAGCTAGGTACAGTACAAGTGATGAGAAGAGCCATTTTGAACAGGAAACTGATAATGGGGTTTGAGCTTGGTATCACATACATATGATTTTCTTTCATTTGACTCAAGCCTCCAGTATTATATTTGTCTGATTTTCTTTTGTATTGTTATTATAAATGTGATTTATACAGAGATTGTAATCATATAATTCAGGTAATGGATATATTTCTTTTTTAATTTTTATTTATTTTTTATTGTGAAAATACTGTACAGAGGGGTGAAAATTACATGGGCAAGATAATGAGTACATTTCTTATCAAGCATTATAGTCTTCTCCTTTGTTTCCCCTTCCCATCACTTTCCAGCCTTCCCATACTCGCCCCTCCCAATCCTCTCCCCCCCCACCAAAGTTGTAAAGTTCGTTTTGGACATGACAACTTGTATTTGCACTGTTGCAACGGGTCCACGTGTATCCTTATTTAAACGACTTGTTTTTCCCTTTCCCCTTCACAAATTATACCGATATCAAATACAGTGAAAGCAGGGTTTATATTGTAGGGGAGAGACATACAAAGCAACAAGGAAATAATTGTAAAATTGCATTAGAAACAAATGCATGAAATAAAAAAAACATTTAAAATACATATTTTAGGGTTCATTTTCCTAACATCACCTTATCTGACCTGTTCAGCTTGACTCATATATATACTAGATATTGCAAATAAGGGAAATCATGGGACCTATGTTTCTTTGGGCTTGGCTTACTTCACTTAATTTAATTTTTTCTGAGTCTTTCCATTTCCTAACAAATGGGGAAATGTCATTCTTTCTGATGGAGGCATAGAATTCCATTGTGTATATATAACACATTTTCTTGATCCATTCATCTACTGAGGGGCATCTGTGTTGGTTCCAGATCTTAGATATGGTAAATAATGCTGCAATAAACATGGTTGTGTTGGTAGCTTTAGTGTGGTCTTGTTTGTAAATATTTGGGTAAATGCCCAAAAGTGGGACTGCTGGGTCATAGGGGAGCACCATGTGGAGTATTTTGAGGATCTTCGATACTACTTTCCAAAGTGGTTGAACAAGTTTATACTCCCACCAACAATGAAGTAAGGTTCCCTTGTGACAATATCCCCTCCAGCATCTGTTGTTATTAGAGTTATTGATTTTTGCAATTCTAACTGGGGTGAGTTGGAATATCAATGTTGTTTTGATTTGCATTTCTTTTATGGCTAGGGAGGTTGAGCATTTCTTCATGTGTCTATTGGCCATCCTTTTTACTTCTTCAGAGAAGTTTCTCTTTAAGTCATTAACCCACTTATTTATTGGGCAGTTGTTTCTTTGAGGATTTGTTGTTGGGTGGTTTAATTTTTTGAGTTCCAAGTATGTTTTAGATATGAGACCCTTGTCCGTTGTATGGCTAGTGAAGTTCTTCTCCCAATCTGTGGGCTTTCTATTGATCTTGCTAGCTATGTCCTTTGCCATGCAGAAGCTCTGAAACTTCATGCAATCCCATTTGTCCAACCTTTATTTGATTTGTTGTGCTTCCGGATCTCTATTAAGAACATTTTGGCCTGTGCCAAGGAGACCTAGGGTTTCTCCTATTCCATCCTGTAATGTTTTCAGAGTGTCTGCTTTGAATCCGAGGTTTTTGATCCATTTGGAGTTGAATCTGGTGCAGGGTGATATATAAGGATCTAGCTTTAGTTTTCTACAAGTAGTTAACCAATTTTTCCAGCACCATTTAATGAAGAGGCTGTCTTTCTTCAATTCTATTTTTTTTAGCTCCCTTATCAAAGATTAGATAGCTATAGGTCTGTAGGTTCATTTCTGGGTTTTCAATTCTATTCCATTGGTCCTGAGGTCTGTTCTTGTGCCATTACCAAACTATTTATTCTTTGGCTTTATAGTAGAGTTTGAATTTTGGTATTGATATTCCTCCAGCAGTGTTCTTTCCGTTGAGGATTGTTTTTGCTATTCGGGGTCTTATTGTTCCGTATGAATTTTTGGATTGCCTCTTCTATTTCCTTGAGGAATGAGGTAGGAATTTTGGTAGGTATCTCCTTAAATTTGTAGATAGCCTTGGGAAGTATTGCCATTTTCACGATGTTAATCTTTCCAATCCTGGAGCATGGGAGTTTTTCCCATTTTCTAAGTTCTGTTTTGATTTCATTTTTCAAGTTTTTAAACTTTTCATCATAGAGGTCGTTCACTTCTTTGGTTAAGTTAATTCCTATGTATTTTATTTTTTCTGGGGCTATTACAAATGGAGTTGCTTTCCTAACTTCAGCCCCACTTTTCTCATTGTTGGCATACAGAAAAGCCATTGATTTTTGAGGGTTAATTTTATATCCTGCTACTTTGCCAAAGTTTTCAATCAGCTTGAGTAATTTGGGAGTGGAGTCTATGGAATTCTTTAAATACACGATCATGTCATCTGCAAAGTAGGAGAGTTTTTTTTTTTTTTTTTCACTATTTGGATCACCTTTATGTCTGCATCTTGCCTTATTGCTGTAGCTAGGCATTCTAATACTAGATTGAAGAGAAGTGGAGAGAGTGGGCATCCTTGTCTTGTTCCTGAGTTAAGAGGAAATGGCTTAAGTTTTTCACCATTAAGTATAATGCTGGCTGTAGGTTTGTCATATACAGCATTTATTGTATTGAGCCATGTTCCATGGTTTCCTAATTTTTCCAAATCCTTCATCATACAGGGGTGTTGGATCTTGTCGAACGCTTTTTCTGCATCTATTAAAATAACCATGTAGTTCTTATTCTTGCTCCTGTTGATGTGATGAATAATATTAAATGATTTGTGTATATTGAACCAGGTTTGCATCCCTGAAATGAATCCTGTTTGATCATGGTGTATGATTTTTGGATGAATTGTTGACGTCAATTGGCCAGAATTTTGTTGAGAAGTTTTGCATCAATGTTCATCAAAGAAATGGGTCTATAGTTATCTTTCTTTGATGAGTCCCTGCCTGGTTTTGGGATGAGGGTCATGATGGCTTCATAGAATGTGTTCGGTAGTGAACTTTCTCTTTCGATTACATTGAAGAGTTGGAGGAGTATTGGTGTGAGCTCAGCTTTGAAGGCCTTGTAGAATTCTGCTGTAAAACCCTCTATTTCTCTGCTTTTCTTAGCTGGGAGATCTCTTATTGCTGTTTCTATTTCAATGCTTGATATGGACCTGTTAAGATGGTTTAACTCCTCTTATTTTAGTATTGGCGTGTCAATATTTGCTAGGAAAAAGTCTATTTCTGCCAAGTTCTCAAAATTATTAGCATAAAGTTTTGAGAAGTATTCCCTTAAAATGTTCTGAATCTTTGTTTTTTCCGTGGTGATATTTCCATTCTCTTCTTTGAGTTTATTTATTTGGGTGTGTTCTCTTCCTTTTCTGATAAGATTTGCTAAGGGTCTGTCAACTTTGTTAATATTTTTGAAGAACCAACTCTTTGTTTTGTTGATTCTTTGTATAGTTTTTTTTGGATTCTAATTCATTTAATTCTGATTTAATTTTAATTATTTCTTTCCGTCTACTGGATTTGGGTTTATTTTGCTGCTCTCTTTCAAGAGGGTTCAGATGCCTCATTAAATTGTTGGTTTCAGATCTCTCCAATTTGTTGATGTAGGAACTCAGAGCTATAAACTTACCTCTGAGTTCTGCCTTTGCTGTGTCTCAGAGGAGCTGGTAATTTGTGTGCTCGTTTTTGTTCTATATCATGAACATTTGAATTTCCTTTCTAATCTCTTCCCTGACCCCCTGGTGATTCAGCAGTGTGTTGTTCAGCCTCCATGTGTTACCAGACTTTCTTTGGTGGCTTTTGGTGTTGAGTTCTAATTTTATTCCCTTGTGGTCTGAGAGAATGCAATGTATAACTTCAATGTTTCCGAATTTGGACAAGTTTGCTTTGTGGCCTAAAATGTGGTCTATTTTAGAAAATCTTCCATGTGTTCCTGAGAAAAACGTGTATTCTGATGCTGCTGGGTTAAATATTTGGTACATGTCTGTTAAATCTAGTTGATTTGTGCAGTTGTTTAGATCTGCAGTTTCTTTGTTGAGTTTTTGCGGAGTTGATCTATCTAGTGGCGAGAGTGGTGTGTTCAAATCCCCAACTATTAATGTCTTTGGATCTATGTGGGAGTTGAGGGAAAATAGTGTTTCTTGGATAAATTTGGGTGCTCCTTTGTTTGGCGAATAGATATTTAGAATTGTAATATCCTCCTGAAGGAGAGATCCCTTAATTAGTAAGTAGTGACCTACTTTATCTCTTCTCACAAATTTTAATTTGAAGTCTATTATATCTGATATTAGGATGGCAACTGCCGCATATATTTAGGGCCATTTGCTTGGTAGATTGTGTTCCAGCCTTTAACATTGAAAATGTGTTTGTTTTTACGGGCAAGATGTGACTCCTGAAGGCAGCAGATAGAAGGATCTTGCTTTTTAATCCCACTAGACAGTCTATGTCGCTCAATTGGAGAATTAAGTCCGTTAAGTTTGAGAGATAGGACTGAGATGTATTTGCCATGTTATCCACCTTTTTGGGGGCTGTGACAACTGTGTCTTTCCTATGGTTCTTGGATTCTCAGTTTGGGTGCAGTTTCTTGGCATTTATTGTGGTTTTGTTGGTTTTCTATGTGTAGGACATCTTTAAGAATCTTTTGTAGTGCTGGTTTGGTGGAGATGTATTCTTTCAATTTTTCTTTGCTATGGAAGGCTTTTATTTGGCCTTCAGTTATGAAGGAGAGTTTATCTGGGTACTGTATTCTTGGTTGATAGTTGTTTTTCTTTAGGGCATGGCATACATCACTCCAAGGTCTTCTTGCTTTGTCGCTGCTGAGAAATCTGAGGTGATTCTAATTAGTTTTCCTTTATAGGTGATTAATCCTTTATCCTTGACTGCTTTAAGGATCTTTCCTTGGTCTGAATTGATCCTGTGTGGATTATAATGTGAGGGTAGGATGTCCTAAACTGGTCAGGTCTATTTGGTGTTCTAAAAGCTTCTTGTATCTGAACAGGTCTATCTTTTTGCATTTTTGGGAAGTTATCTGCTAGGATCCTGTTAAACAAATTTCCTAGACCATTAACTTCTGTTTCTCAGTGCTCCACTACACCCATTATCCTTAGATTAGGCCTTCTGATCGTGTCTTCCAAGTGTTGGATAGATCTATCATATTTCCTGGACTTGACTTGGATGGTTGTATGTTCTTTCTCTATAATATCTAGGCTGTCTTCAATCCCTGAGATTTGATCTTCTGCATGTCTAACCTGCTGTCGAGACATTCTACTTTGTTTTTTATTTCTTTTCCTTCTAGTTGGTCAGCTTTAGTGGTTTCAAATTCTTTGTTGAAGCTTTGTTTTAGATCTTGTATGAACTTCTTTACTTCCTTAATTTGGTGTTCAGTGTTTATTCTCAAATCACTTAGTTGATTGGTTATGGTTTCCTTGGACTCCCATTCCTTCTGTTTGGTTCCATTCAGCATTCCCTTTGTGGTCTCCCTGACTTCCTTCAGCTTTTTATTAATGGATTCCATGAATGCATTTAGTGATCTTTGAGTATTCTCATCTTGCTCTCTCAATTCCTGTATTACTCTTTGCTTACCTTCCTCATGTTCACACCATTCCTGTAGTTCTCTTTGAGTGTTCACAGCCTGCTCACACCATTCCTGCCTTTCTTTTTGAGTATTCTCAAACTGCTCACACAAATCCTGTATCAGTTTTTGGGTAGGTTCCTCATGCTCATGATATTCCTGTATAAACCTTTGGATTGCCTCCTCTCTCTCACTATCATGCTCATACAGAGTCCTTTTTTTGTTTTCAATCTTTTCATTTATCATGTTTGCCAGCAGTGTTTGTAGAGCTATTTGGGAACCCTACTCTGGATTATTCATTATCTATTCTGTCCCTGATTATCATGAGTGGGAGTTCAATACCCGGAGTTGCCATGTTTCTTGTGTTTCTCTGGCTTACTCTGCCCATTTGGGATGAAAATAACACCAGTTTTGTGCTAGAACACTATCTTAGGGCAAGCATCAACCAAAGACTCTATTTGCACAGTCTATAGTCTGCAGATACAATGTAATTCAACAGATAAATCTATTCAACATCAAACAACTATATATTAATGGGCTACGAACCGCAAAGAAGAATTTGGTGAACCAGAAATTATTAGGTTTAGGGAGAGATGTGAGTAAAAAATAGGAATAGAGTGATGTGGCAAGGCACAGGGAGAGTTAACTTAACTAAGTCCTATACTCAAAGCTGGAAATAGGTTGGATAATATGAAAGGAGAGAGAGAAAATAAAGAAGAAAGAGAAAGGAAAAAAAAGAGACCCGTCAAAATAGAAAAGTAAAAATTAAAAATATGCAGGATGAAAACAAACTATTCAGAGAAGAATGTGCATATAATGAGAGAAGAGGAGGTATATAAAGGAGATGTGAATAACTTAAAAATAGAAATACTTAAAATATCATATAGGTTTAATGAGGTAGTACTGCTATTAAGGAATTTAAGCCTAAGAGGTTTTGAATTGAGTAATAAATTTGTGGATTAAATGTGTACACAATGGGGTATAAGGCCTAATCATCGACTACGGGTTTATCTGAGGATGCGCAGAACAACAATTAAGTCACATAAAGAAGAATGAAGGAGAAGAAAAGGTGAAAAGGATAAGAAAGAAAGAAAAAAGATCTGAAGTTTAGTAGAGCTAAACAAAAAAAATTAAAGAAAAAAAAAAGAAAGAAAGAAAAACACACACACTCATATACCCCTAAAATAAAAATTATAAGAGGAAAAAAAGTTACTAGAAAAAAATTTTTTCAAAAAAGGTAAAAATTAAACATTTTTTAAAAAGTTTTAGAAAAAAAAATTTTATAAAATGTACAAAAAAAAGAAAAAAAGTTATTTGATTTTTTTTGGAGGGGTGGGAAAAATTCTGTATCTCCCTTGTGTCCATAACCAGCCTCTTGTTGGAGTCTCTGGTATGCTTGTGGTGATTGATTTTCCTGTGGCTTGCTTGGTTTCTTAAGTCAGTTTGTTTGAACAGGCAGAAAAATGCTCTGCTTTCTCCAATGTTTTGCCATCCTCCTCCCAGGTTAGTTCAATGGGAGGGAGATCTGCTTTGAGTATCACAAAAGATGGAGATGGGTTTTTCCTCACGTTTGTAGATGCTGTGATGAGGCTAGGTTCTGGGTAGAGTTGAGGCCTTTCAGCTAACAGTAGCTTTTCCCGGGGGCTGGTTTGTGAGAAACTCACAGAGCCCAGCCTGGAGCCACTCTCAGGGTTTATGTTACTGAATTTCAATTGATTGTCAAGGCTGCTAAAGGGAGGGGCAGCCTCTGGCTCTGATAACCCAGTGAAGAAATCCACTCCTGGGGCTGGTGCCCTTGCTGGGTGAATTTTCCCTGGGTGGAGCTGAGTCTGGCATGTCAAGTTAGGTTCTTGTGACCTGCTAAATGACTCTAGTTTTCTACCAAGGCCTGAGGTGGAGCTAGCAGCTCCACTGAGCTTTGTCAGTATCCAAGATGGAGATCTCCGGTACTGGGGGGCGAGGGGTTGCCTTCCCTCCTCTGCTCCCTGAGAAGGAGTGAGGACTGTTAGGCTTCTACTCACTCTGAGTCTTGGTTCCTGTGTCATCTGTGGTCTGTGAACTGCAGGATGAAGATGCCTGCTCTTTGTCTGTTCTTTCTGTGTTGAGTAGAATTTGCTCGCCCACCATGTGTGGCTCCTTCGTCCCGGATTCTGTTTTGCATGTATGGAGGCTACAGCCACCACTGCCACCGCTGCTGCTACAGCGGCAGCTGCTGGCAAGTGCTCAGATCTGTCTCCTTGCCTGAATTTTCCTTCTCTGGCCTAACTCTCTGTACTGTGATGGTACATTTGGTGTGATTCTCTGGCTTAGGACTGTTCACTGGAATTCTAAAACTGCTTTCTATGCGAGATCTTGTTTAGCCTCCAGCTTTTCCTCCACCATCTTCCAAGAACTCTGAATATATTTCTTTTTGGAAGTGTCACCATTTCCCTTGCTCTCTGTTTTTCTCACTCACTGGTTTAGTTTTTATTATCATTATTATTAATATTATTATTATGGTGATGTAGAGGGGTTAGTTACATTCGTGTGGTTATGACTACATTTCTTTTGTCTTTGTGGCTTGAACCTCAGGCCTGGGAACTGTCTCTGAGCTCTTTTACTGAAGAATGGCACTCACATTGAGTGACAGCTGTACTTCCACAAGTACATTTCTTTTTGAACAATGTCACCCTTCCCTTCATCTTTTCCAGTGTTCTCCTCCATCCCTACCAATAAGTTCCATAGTTCATTTTGAACATAATATCAACTGAGTACCACTATGCATATGTTCATCCTTTGTCCCTCATTTCTAGGTCCCCTTTACCTTTCCAAAGAGATAAATGAAAAAAAATTACAAAAATGAAAGAAAGTAAAGAAAAAAATCATCTTGATTCTGTTCCTGGTCACTGGTCATTTTTGAAGAAGGTTCTCTCTCTCTCTCTCTCTCTCTCTCTCTCTCTCTCTCTCTCTCTCTCTCTCTCTCTCTCTCTCTCTCTCTCTCTCTCTCTCTCTCTCTCTCTCTCTCTCTCTCTCTGTGTAAGTTTGTATGTGTCAATACTGGAGCTTGAACCTAAGAAGCTGACTAGCTTTTTTACTCAAGGCTAACAGTCTATGACTTGAACCAAATTTGCACTTCTGGATTTTTGAATAGTTAATTGGAGATAAAGTTTTCACATATTTTCCTAGTTGGCCTTACTTCAATCCTCTTTCCTCAAATTTCAGCCTTCTAAATAGCTAGAGATACAGGTGTAAGCCACTGGTGGTGCTTGGCCTACCTTCTTTATGTTAAGTAGATGAAATTTAAAAGAAAGTTGCAACAGTAGTTCAAATGAAATTAACTTTCCCGGCTTCATTAAGTTTTAATACTTTGTCACACTTAATGTGTACAGAACAACATTTTTTTGTAGATGTTCCTGCAATTTGGTTTTCATCTTGGTTTTTCCTCATGATGAACTTGATTTTATAGCTTTTACATACGAAATATTGATAAGAATATGTCCTGAGTGCATTAATGATATCTTGTTGGCTTTCATAGGAAATGGTGCAAGCTAAAACTTGTCATGATAAATTTGTGTGCCACACCCTGATGATATACCCACATTCTTACCCAGAAGACAGTAGTGCATGTTACAAATCATTTAGATGTGACAAAACCTTGACTCAGGCCTTTTCTACCACTTCCCTCTATGTCCTTCTCTTAGCAATCCTGAGTCTCCAGTGACCATGACAGAGCCCTGATGGACCTTCTCAGTACACACAGCCAAGGTCACCAATCAGGCATGGCACTCACATCGGGATGCGAGACCGGTGTTTGCTTTCTATGATTGCATGAAACAGGAACTGTTAGGTCCCTAAGCTGTCCACAGTCCTAAGGGTTCCTCATTGAGCATTCGAACATAAGAATTAAGGAGATATCAAATTCAGTCTTCTTTCTGCCAGTTATGCATGTTTTTCTTCTGCTGCTGTCATCTTCTGTTGAAATAAATGATCTGGGATCTAGAAGCCATTTTGCTTATTCTAGACCCTTAGGGTAAGTCTGGGTTTTATACTTAGACAAAAAGATATGTAGTGATAAGAAACTTAACATTTTTTTTATTCTATTATTACCCAAATATGTTTGCAAATTCTACCAATAATGCTTATTATTAAGAGACATTTATTTAACAGTCACTTTCTCAAATTCCTAACTTCCTCAATAAGCTAAGAGAAGCCACAGAAACTCTCAGGGGCAATTCAGTTCGACCTCTTATTCAGGAAGTAGTGCCAGTGTGCTAGACCTCCAAATTGAACAAAGAATACTGCTTATATCTCAGATTACCCACCCAAACTATACCAAAGAAATCTAAGGACAAGAGATTAGTCTGACTTGGGAACGAACAACACAGATTAAAAAAAAAGATGAGTTCTAAGTTAACAGAAACAAAAAGAAATTTTTGTTTATTCATATAAAAAAGATACTTGGGTAAATTTGGGTGCTCCATTGTGTGGTGAATATTTAGAATTGTAATATCTTCCTGAAGGAGAGATCATTTTATCAGTATGTATTGACCTTCTTTAACTCTCCTACATAATTTTAATTTAAAATCTATTTCATCAGATATTAAGACTCCAAGTCCTGCATTTTTATGTGGGCATCTTGTATATACATTTTTTCAAATTTGGGGAGGGGAAGGGAAATAACAAAATGATGAACAAAGGATATAGGTTGACCCACTGTAACAATTAAATGTACTCAACACTATGTTGAAAACGAACTTTACATCTTCAGGGGTGGTGGGAGAGGAGTTGGGAAGTGGGGAAGGAAGGTGGCAGGAGAAAAACAAAGGAGGAGGTAATAGCACTTGATGGGAAATGTACTCATTACATTACTGAAGTAACTGTAATCCCTCTGTACAGTATTTTTACAATAAAAATATATACAAATAAAAAGTTACATTTCTCTTTATCACTTAATTGTGGTTATATGTATTTGGTACTAGCTTCTTGAAAGTCCTAAAGAACTCTTTCACATGAACTCATCTTGGTAATTTTTTGTTGCTGTTGTTGTTGTTTTTTGTTGTTGTTTTTTATTGTGAAAATACCATATAGATGGGTTACAATTACATGGGCATGGTAATCAGTACATTTCTTTTTTTTTTCTTTTTTTTTTCAATCGTGGGCCTTGAACTCTGGCCTTTGACCCTATCCCTCAGACCTTCAGCTCAAGGCAAGCTCTCTACTGCTTGAGCCACAACACCACTTCCGGTTTCCTGGTGACTTTTTGGAGATAAGAGTCTCACGGACTTCCTCAGTTCACAGCCTCCTGAGTAACTAGGATTACAGACTTGTGCTACTGGCACCCGGCATGAGTACATTTCTTATCAAGCAATGTTTCTTCCTCCTTTGTTTCCCCTTTCCATCCCTTCCCATCACCACCGCGACCTCCCCCCCGGCCAAAATTGTAAAGTTCATTTTTCAACATAATGTCTTTTACATCTCATTGTTGCAATGGGTCCTGTATCCCTATTTAAACAATGTGTTTTTTCTTTCCCCTCCAAAAATTATACCAACATCAAACACAGTGAAAACAGGGGTTGTACCATGGGGGAGGGACATACAAAGCAACAAAGAAATCATCTTGGAAAAAATGATATTAAGTGAAGTAAGACAGGCCCAAA
The DNA here is from genome assembly GCF_024711535.1 of Dipodomys merriami. Taxonomy (NCBI): domain Eukaryota; kingdom Metazoa; phylum Chordata; class Mammalia; order Rodentia; family Heteromyidae; genus Dipodomys; species Dipodomys merriami. Next base: position 22,555 of record NW_027204076.1, read on the forward strand.
GAAACATAGGTCCCAGGGTTTCCCTTATTTGCAATAACTAGTATATGTCTGAGACAAGCAGAAACGGTCAGATAAGTTGATATTAGGTGAAATGAAGTCCAAGCTTGAGTTATTTTAAATACATTTTCATTTGAAAAAATCTGTAGAGAGGGGTTTCAGTTACATGAGTGAGGTAATGTGTACATATACTCTCAGGAACTGTTACCTCATCCTTTGTTTTTCCCCTACCATCCTTTCCCTCTCCACCTCCCCAAATACTCTCTCCTTTCCCTCCACAAGTTGTAAAGTTCCTTTTCAACATAGTGTCTTGTACATCTCATTGTTACAATGGGTCAACCTCATATCCCTATTCAAACATTTTTTTTTCCTTTCCCCTCCCCCAAATAGAAAAATGTATATACAAGATGCAGGGCACGAGAATCAAACCCAGTGAAAACATGTATTATACCGTGGGGGAGGAACATACCAAAGGAAAAAAAAATCACATAATACATTATAAATACATTTTAAAAAACTGTGGCAAGCAACAAAAAATACGTGTTCTTGTATATTAACCCCTCTGTACAGCATCTTTACAATAAAACAGAATTTTAAAAAATATAAAAATTAAAAAATATATGAAAACTCTAGCTAAATAACTAGTGTATGTTTAAGACAAGCAGAAAAATTCAAAAGCTATGTACATATGACCATATAAGATGACAGTAATTCATTGATTTTCTCCCTCTATGCCTTCCCTCCTCCCACTCCATCCCGCATCCTTGCCCGCCGCCACAAACTTATTAAGTTCATTTCCAATATAGTGTCTTGTGAGTATCATTGCTGTAATATGACATCTTTTGTAATTCTTTCAGCATTTTGTTATTTCCCTTCTGTTCCCCAAATCAGACAAATACATGTACAAGATGGAGAGTACCAGATTCAAAGACAGAAATTGCAGGGATACAGCCAATGGAAAAAGAAAAAGGAAATAATAAAAGAAGAAAGAACTAGCTGTAGTACATTGGCTACATCAAGTTTGACAAATAAAGAACTACTGTTTCAATGTGTTGGCATTCATTTAATTTAGCATCATTTTATGTGGTCATATGTTCATACTTCTTGGGCTATTATGATCCTCTGTTAGGACTAACTTAGGCTAACACTAATCATTGCAAATGAGAGAAATCACAGAGCCTTTGGGCCTGGCTTACTTCACTTAATATGATTTTTTTCCAAGACTTTCCATTTCCTTACAAAAGGGACAATGCCATTCTTTCTGATAGAAGCATAAAATTCCATTGTGTAAATAGACCATATTTTCTCTATCATTCATCTATTTTTTTGGGGGGGGTCCGGTCATGGGGCCTGAACTCTGGGCCTGGGTGTTGTCCCTCAGCTCTTCAGCTCAAGGCTAGCACTCTACCACTTGAGCCACAGAGCCACTTCAAGCTTTTTTCTTTTTGCTTATGTGGTGCTGAGGAATCACACCCAGGGCCTCATGCATGCAAGGCAAACGCCCTACCACTGAGCCACTTTTCCAGCTCTCATTCATCTGTTGAGGGGCATGTGAGTTGGTTCCCTATCTTAGCTTTGGTAAACAATTCTGCTACGAACATAGTTGTGCTCGTAGCATTAGTGTGGCCTAGTTTGAGATCATTGGGATAAATACTGAGGAGTGGGATTATTGCATCTTAGGGGAGTTCTATATTTAGTCTTTTTAGGAACCTCCATACAGTCTTCCAGAATGGTTGAAACAGCTTACATTCCCACCAACAGTATAGTAGTGTTCCCATCTAGCCACAACTCTGTCAGCATCTGTTATTATTATTATTCTCTGGATAATGGTCATTCTGAGATGAGGTGGAATTTAAAGGTGGTTTTGCAAAAAACACAATTAGGTATGTCCAACACAATTCTGCCATCACAGCTCAGAGTCCTCCAATGTGGTGTTTGTTTCACTATTCACATTTGTGATTTGCAGTGTCTGCTGGCTCCTAGGATGGTTAACAGAGAGCAATAATGTTTAATAATGTTATTATTAAAACAAACTTGCATTATAGTCATGAATCTGGGTTTCAAAGTACCTTTCCATACCATATATAAATATATACATATATTATGCAATTTATATCTTCATATATACACATCATTTATATGCACATTACACATATGAAATATACACACATAATATTATATGTACATAACATATTTAAACACACTATATATAGTGTTATGTATGTATATGTATGTGTGTGTAATGTGCATAAGTGCTAATGAAGCAGAAAAACATGAGATAAAATCCAGCTATTGTTCAACTCTCCAAGCTTTCTTAGCTGGCCCAAGTCTATGTCTTCAGAGAAGGCAAAAATGCTGTCTGTTTATGAAAGAGAACTATATGGTCTGGGGTAACACTACCATGCACAGCTATATCCTCCCCAGCCTGAATCCTCTTCTGAGATCAGAGATGTCAGTTCCTCTGCAAGTGTAGTTAGGAGGTTTTACACATAGTGTTGCAATATGCTATCAATTTGCTGCATTTTTTTCTGCTCTGTGATATTACCAATACAATGAGTTGCTGTATCTGCTTCATCACACTGCCATTTCTGATGCATGTGTGTATGTCTTAATTATTTTTGAATTATTATTAAATGAGTGTCCCATGTGTTAAAAAAAAATAAAGGTGGTTTTGGTTTTGATTTGCATTTCTTTTTTAAAAAATACGCTTTTTATTGTAAAAATATTGTACAGGGAGTAACAGTTACATGATTAAGGTCATGAGCACATTTCCTATTGAGCATTGTTGCCTCCTTTGATTTTGTCCTACCATCCCTTCCTTCCTCACTTCCCATACTACTCCCCTCCTCCCCCTTGCCAAAGTTGTAAAGTTCATTATCACCATCTCATTTTTACAATGGGTCAATTGGTATCCCTATTTAAACATTTTATTTTTTCCCTTCCCTTCCTCAAATTACAAAAATGTATATACAAGACACAGGGCACTGAAATAAAACACAATGAAAACAGGGGTTAAACAGTGGGGAAGGAAGTCATCAAAAAAAAAATCACATAGTACATTATAAATACGTTAAAACCATAGCAAGAAAAAATAAACCACTTGTGTCCCTGTCTTTGGCTTCATTTCGTTTAATATCATCTTTTATTGTCATATGTACATAGCTTTTGAACTTTTCTACTTGCCCTAGACTTATACTAGTTATTAAAAATTAAGAAAACCATGGGACCTATGTTTCTTTGTCTTACTTCACTTAATTAATTTTTTCCATGTCTTTCCATTTCCTAACAAAGGGATGGTGTTATTTCTGACAGGAATTGCCAGTGCACACTGAGAATAAACAAAGATTAATACAGGAATTTCATGAGCATGAGGAAACTAATAAAACATTAATGCAGGAATTGCATGAGTGGGATGGGAATAGACAAAGATCAATTGAAATTCATAGAATCCATAAACAGACAGGAAAAGGAATCTAGGGAGGCCACAAAGGAAATGCTGCATGAAACTCAACAGAAGGAAAGGGAGTCCAATGAAATCATAGTTAATCAAGTAAGGGATTTGAGAATTAACTCTGAAAGCCAAATTAAGGAAGTAAAGAAGTTTGTACAAGATCTAAAACAAAACTCCAACAAAGAATTTGAAGCCACCAAAGCCGACCAATTAGAAGGATAAGAAATAAAAAAGTAGCTGGGCGCTGGTGGCTCACGCCTGTAATCCTAGCTACTCAGGAGGCTGAGATCTGAGGATCGCGGTTCAAAGCCAGCCCGGGCAGGGGAGACCGTGAGACTCCTATCTCCAATAAACCACCAGAAAACCGGAAGTGGCGCTGTAGCTCAAGTGGTAGAGCGCTTGCCTTGAGCTGAAGAGCTGAGGGACAGCGCCCAGGCCCAGAGTTCAAGCCCCACGGCCGACAAAAAAAAAAAAAAAAAGAAATAAAAAAGTAAACAAAGTAGAAAGTCTTGACAATAGGTTAGAGCATACAGAAGATAGAACCCTGGGATTGAAGACAGCCTAGATATTATAGAGAAAGAACAGACAACTTTTCAAGACAAATCCAAGAAATGTGATAGATTTATTCAACATTTAGAAGACACCATCAGAAAGCTTATTCTGTTGATTTGCATTTCTTTTATGACCAGCAATGTTGAACATTTCTTCAACTGTCTATTGGCCATTCTTATTTCTTCTCTAGAGACGTCTCTTGTTTTTACAAATTTCATTCTGTTTTTCTCTGAGGAGCTGGAGAGAATTCTTGTGAATTTCTCTCATTTATTTAATTTTTCTGTGTTTATTAGTAGTGCTTAGCCACTTGACTTCAAGCTCTCATTGCCTATCCCCAAAACACTGGCATTCTACCACTTGAGGCTTTTAGTTGTTATTTGGAGAAAGAATCTGCTTGGCTTTTCTGCCCCAGATGGCTTTGAATATTGAGGGATCAACAGATCTCAACTTCCTGAGTATCTAGTATTGTAGGCATGAAATGAAACTTAGAAGTTGTGATCCTTAAATGGAGAAAATTTGCCTAATTGCAAAATTAATTGTTTTTTATTTTATTTTTGGAAAAAAGTGTCTCTCACACTTTCCCTTAGGCTGGCTTCAAACTAAATCTCCCTGGCTTCATTTTCTGCATGTTGTGATTACAAGCATGCACCATAATATCTTGCACAAAACAAGTTTTTGAATAACAAACTAGTAAGTCAGAGACCTTCACATTCTCAAAAATAAAAATGAAATTTTACACCAAGACTTCCGAGTAGGACTTCTCACCTGTAAACATAGCCACTCAGGATGCTGTGATCTGAGTATTGGGGTTCAGAGCAAGACTAGGCAGAAAAATCTGAGAGACCCTTTTCTTCCAATTAGCTAACAGAAGTCTGGGACTAGAGCTGTGGCTGAAGTGGTAGAGCACTGTCCATAAAGCAAAGAGATAAGGGTCAGCACCGAAGCCCTTTGTTCAATCCCCCAATGCTAGCAACAAAAACAAAGAGAAAGGCAAAGCAAGGAAAATGATATTTTTTTTCTAGGAAGTCAAATGCAAGAGGATTCCTTTGAGTAATTAGACCTCCAATTATCTTTCTTTTTATTAGCAAATATTAATTATATAAATTATAAAAATATTAATTATTATATATCCACACATGGATACAATGTATCATAGTCATATCCTCCTCCATCACCTACCCAGTCTTATTTCCAGTTAACCACTAAACAGCTAGAAACAAGAGAGGTAGCACAAGTGGAAGAGTCCTAGCCCTGAGCAATAAACATAAGGGACATTACCAGGTCCTGAGTTGAAACCCTAGTACAAGGACCCCCCACAACAAAAATAAAACAAGCTATAGCATATAATTGTCTACAGGAAATAGTAATGTCTGTCATTAAGCTCCCACACATTATAAATAACATGAGGAAACAAATTTTCAAAGCTTTTTGAATAGCATTTTATTCTCTGAGAATAACAGAGTAACAAGACATTGCTCTTGTCTGTTCTGTCGCATGATATTGGATACAAGTACAGGATATTCTCCAGAAAGAGTCTCTGCACAACTTCTAAGGAAACAGAGGCTGCCTTCTTTTTTAAGGGTGAAGGAAATACTTTGTATCTGGTTTTTGATGCCTGTGAATCTATGGGAATTCATCAACATATTAAAATTACATATAATTTATAGCATTATATCATATAATAATAAAGGTCAATTAAGGTACTTTAAAACTAAGCAAAGAATAAGTTTAATTTCTAACAAATCAATAACAAACAAGGAAAAAGGAAAAGAAGATGAAACATATCTTAAGCAGCAGGCTGGTGGCTGGAACCTAAAACCCCTGTTTTTAAGGTGAGAACAGAAGGACATTGCTTACAAGGCAGCAGGAGCAGCCAAGTTTTGGGGAAATAATATGAAGATCACCAACATAAATTTTAGTAGAATTCAAATGCTGCTGGCTCATCGCTATAATTCAAGCAAGTCTGTAGGGTGAGATCTGAGGACCACCTTTTGAGGTCAGTCCTGGCAGGAAAGTGCATGAGGTTCTAAGACTACAATAAAGCCACAAATGCAAAAAGTAAAGATGTGGGCAAAAGAGACCATGGACAGAACTCTAGTCTGGACTTTAAGCTTTCAGAATAGACAAAAACAAAAACGAACGAAGAAAAAAACAACAGAAAAATGGGTGGGAATAGAACTGATGAGGTCCTGGGTTACTAAATCCAGTAATGTAAAAATGTAGCCTAATCCAAACAAAAAAGAATAAATTTATTACACACTGGTATATAGAAATTTATTTAGTGAGAATACAGAAGGAATGTCAAATGTAAAAAATGCCATAAAGGTATCTTTCTTTCTCTTTCTTCTTGTTAGACGGGGACTCGAACTCAGGACCTGACACTTTGGTTCATTGGCTATCTGTCTCCCAACAGGACCACACCTCCATCACCACATTCTAATGGTATCAGACTCTCATGCTTCTCTCTAGCAGCACTTGGATCCTTTCGTGTGCCTATTGGTTTTGCATGTGACTTTCCAAGGACTGCTCCAGCTATAGCCTCTTGAAGAGGGAGAGGTAAATAAGGGCCCACTGCAAAATCTCGTCTAAACTGAGTGGGGTTCTTCTTACCTGTGATCTTGCTTTAGAGGAAGTGAGGTGTGTGGGTGATGGTAGGAAGGCAGCTCCGATGGGGAAAAGAATCAACTGGGCTCTGCACTTACCACCCTCAGCCCTCAGTTTGCAGGGCCACAGCTGTCTGGAGGTTGGCCTCAGGAGGCCCCACTTTTCCCTGCTCTGTGCATTCTCATGGAGCTCCCCATGAGAGCATGAGTTCCAAAGATTGCAGTGACCATGCTACAGCCCCACGGATTTCATTCTGCAACTGTAGCCACTACTGAAGCTTCCCCTGCATCTACTGCTGCCTCCTTTTTGGCCACTTGCCCTCATTCCTCGCCTGTCAGTGCCAATAAGGGCCTCCATGATCACCCCTCCACCCATGCACCAAATGTCCTCTGGACTTCCAGTGACTCCTGGTAGTCAGTAGGACCACATGTCCATTAGAATGACATAAAGATAAATGTTACACAGAAACATGAAGAACTACTATGATGGATTGACCTTCATGGCCTCTGATAATGAAAGCTTTATCCCCATAAGTTTTGCATCACTATGAATTTTTTATTTTCCCACAGAACCCAATATATTTTCCTTCTGCTTCCTTTATTGGGTTTTGTCTTACTATTTCCAAAGAATTATGCTATCACAAACTGGTGCCATGTCTCTGGTGAGAAGAACCAAGAGGTAAAGGATATGGGACCTAGAAAATCCCTCCTTTCCAGAAGAGTCCACCGCAGGTCAGAAATGCAAATCTTAGGAGAGTGGGCACAGCGGCTGCCTCCCTCTCTAAAGTATGGCTCACATCTGGAGAGGATTTCAGAACACCTCTAAAACCTTGCCATTAGTTGCCTAAAGGCAGCTATTACCGAACAGTATATTGAATTAGCTCCACCACCAAAGAAACAACCACATCTAGTACATTGAGCTCACAAGGATAGCATGGAGTTCCAGTGAAAATGATCTCTAAAATGAAGAAATGACACTGTCTAAAATACCAAGAAAGAATGGGAATGACACTGGAATAGGCAGAAATACTTTGTGTGCAAAAGAGGGGGACAAAAGAGATGAATAACAGTTGATTGGGAAATGGGCAGTGACAGAGAAGAAGCTAGTAAAGACAATGAATGTGAAGATGGAGAGTGTGTCATGGAAATCACAGATGGTGCTTCTTGTGCAAGTAGTTAGTCTTTGGCAAGTGATGATAGGAAACCTCAGCTTCCTAAGGCAAGACCTGGCTTTATTGCCTATCTGCACTGAAAGGGAAGAATCTCCTGCCTCAGTTTCCTAAGTTGTGGTATCACTGTCATGCACTACCACATTCCTCTTTGAAACATTATCTTTCATGATAATTATTGATTTTCCACCTTTGACTTTGATAGTCTTGCATCTACATTTCTTTTTTTTATGGAGGGGAGGGGGTTCTGGTCATGGGGTCTGAACTCTGGGCCTGAGCGTTGTCCCTCAGTTTTCAGCTCAAGGCTAGCACTCTACCACTTGAGCCACAGCACCACTTCCGGCTTCTTTTCTGCTTATGTGGTGCTGAGGAATCGAACCCAGGGCCTCATGAATGAGAGGCAAGCACTCTACCACTGAGGCTACTTCCTAGCCTCCATCTATGTTTCTTGACCTTGGAATAAACATGTCTCTCTTTGGATATAAGGAAAGGAACATAATTCCAACAACTTCCCATACTGAAACACCTACCTTGGGTACTGTTAACTCACTGTGCTCATCTGGCTTCTGTGGAGACTGTCAATTTGCTCTGCTCCTTAAGAGGCCTGCCAGATTCTCAGCTGTGTACTAGAGGAACACGGAGGTGGAGGGTTTAAGATGGAAATGTGAATGAAGAAATTTACTTCACTGAAACTTCTGTTATTTGCCATATTTTTGCTTGTCATGTTTACCTTGCTCAGAGTTTACATTATTTTAATAGTATGATGAAGTAATAACATTTATTTTCCTCAGCATTTAAGTTTAGTTCTTCGTTTTCTTTGAGACAAAGTTCTAAGAAAAAAACAACTAACCTCATGTGCATTTCCACAAATGGATGTTTTCCTTTTCATATTCCCTTGTAAGACAATAATTCTTGGTTTTTGGAAAGTTAGGAAATAGAAATAGACTAAAACTTTAAACAAAATTCATTTATTTGTGATGTCAGTAGGCTTTGGATTTTTAGTCACTAAAATGTGTGTGATTGTGTTCAGTCTGGTCCACTCCAGTGAGAGCATCCTTCTTTACTAAGTTATTAACAAGTGAATGGATTGCCTGACAAAATTTGGAGTTTTTGTTTTTGTTTTCTTGGCAGACCATTAAAACTTTCTTTAGAGAAAATAAAAATCACACTATCTTATCTTCATAGAGTCCACTATGCTTCAGGTAATTCATCTGTAACCTTTAGCACACAATCCAGTATATTTGCTTCTGGATTTATTGGAGCATTCTAGCTGCCACAAACAAGGGAAAATATGCAGCCAGTGTTCTCTGGGTCTGGATTACTTCCCTTAATGTAATGTTTTCCCAGTCTTTCCATGTTGTTACAAACTGTAGTCTGTCGTGCTCTGTGATGGATGAGTGGGATATCTGTGTTTGTGTGTGCATGTGTGTGCAGATGTAAACTTATACATATATACTACATTTGAGTGTTATCTGGGTATTGGAAAGTGAGAGACATGAGCCTTATCAACAGTCTTGAGTCTTGTTACCCTTGTGCATGGCCTGAGGTGACAACAGCTGATAGGCTATGAGCCATAGAAAGAGGATGTTTCTCTCACCATCAGCTTTAAGGTAGATATTGAGCTCAGCTTTCTCTAACCACGGGTCTTCTATTGTAGTAATCCAGCTAAAGATTCAAAGAAACTATTTTATTTTATTTTATTTTTATAGTCCTGCGTCTCTAATTCTCACCAGGGCACTGTCCCTGACCTACATTTTGCTTAAGGCTAGCACTCTACCACTTGAGCCAAAGTGCCACTGCTGGCTTTTTCTGGGATTAACTAGACATAAGAATCTGCCTGTGTTGGCCTTGAACTGCAATCCATAGATTTCAACTCCTGAGTACCTAGGTTCACAGGCATGAGACACCAGTGCACAGCTAGAAACTAAATAATGGGAGTATCCATTATATACCTCCACCTATCTTTGGAAAGATTTTCTAGCATGTTCTGACCAGACCAATGTTAACTACTAATCACTAAGAAAATAATTCTTGACACACTCATTACTACAAAAGAAATCATTGAGCTAATCTCCATAATATGACGCAACATTGTATAACTCTTACATATAATACTCCCAATTTATCTCATTCTTGGATCTTCAAACCAACTTCTAATAAATATAAACATTTGTATGTGTAAAAGCGAGTGCATGATTTTGACCTGTGACTTAAGAAAATAGAACCTTGGGTTGGGAATGTGGCTTAGTGATAGAGTGCTTGCTTAGTATGCATGAAGCCTTGAATTTGATTCCTCAGTACCACAAAAAAGCCAGAAATGGTGCTGTGCCTCAAGTGGTAGAGCACTAGCCTTGAGCAAAAGAAGCTCAGGAGCAGTGCCCATGATCTAAGGTCAAGCCCTTGGACTGGCAAAAACAAACAGGACTAGAATAAAATGGGAACTCTTAATCTTGTATGCACTTCTGAACTTTATAACTTGTAAAATATAATTTTAGCAAATTAGATTTGTTTAAAAATTGAAAACCTATATTACATGCTATTTAATATATGTGTTTTAAAATATAATTGATACCAATGAACCCATATTCTTTGAATAACATACTAATCAAACTTATATGCACCTTTGAAGAAGCAAATTTAAAACTTGGAAATTATTTGAAGAACTGAGACTTGGAGGATTTTCTACATTCTCAATATACCTTATTATGAACAGGAACACTTAATGTAGAAAGCAAAAAAATAGTGGTTCTCTGAAAGGAAGATTAGTAATATTTACCATTGAAAAAATAATTCAGGTAAACACAAATAGCACCCCAATTGAGTGCTCTTAGGGGCTAAAAAAGGTACCTCATTCCCTGGATTGTGAACAAGCATTCTGAAATGTATAGCGACAGATAAATACTATTATTAATGATTACCAGTTGGTTTATTCATCTACAGGAAATCTCATTCCGTCTAGTTCTTTATATTGAACAAACATTCAAATTACTAAACTATACACAATGTTTCAAAGTTTACATTTTATGAAAATGAAGTGAAACAATATTGGTGCCCAATGAATGTGAGATGATGAGTTTTAAAGGGTTTCATATATCTTAAGACATTTGACTTACATGAATGGTCTGGGAGTATTTAAGATAAATGGATAAGTAGATTACATACATACACACACATACATACATACACACATATGCATGTATATTTCAACAAGTACAATAAAAATCTTTAAAAACAAATCACGCCACTGGTAGCTGCAGATCAAACAATTACACATAAAGAATTCTTTTTTAAAAGACTGAAAATGGCTCATCAGAATACTTGATGAAATTCATATTAGAGGCCCATTTCTTCCAATTCTATTACTGATGTGTCACTTCAATATGTGAATCCATTTATTGAAAGCATTTGTCCCTTCTTTTTCAATTTAATTCTAGGAGTCTCTACGTTCCTTGTTCTTGGTGAATAGCATCTTTTTTTATGTTAAAGGTCAGGACAATGGTTGGGGGGTCTTTGTAGTTATCTGATATGGTAAATATAGAGCCATCAACTACATCATCTCAAAACTGTTGAAAGTCATAGTGGCTGTGATCCTGGGAAGCACAGGTCTATCTAAGTTTACAGGAAAGCCTGGAGAAATCTTCATTTGAACACATTCTCTAAGCTCAATAAAGGGCTTGAAGGGAGCTATCACTTCTGTAACATTCAATAATTCACTACCTAAGGGAAATTCGTGACTGATGGCAATTGTGACTTCAAATATCTTCTTATTTTCTTTGAATACCAGTTCTCTTCCTGGATGAAGAGCTTGTCCACTTCCAGCAGATCTATGCTCCTACTGTGTAATAGTGCTCTGAGGGACTGTTTTGGAATGGGGTCAAAATTCTGTTCCATTGAGCACTGTCTCAGCCCCATAGGCTGAGGAGAGTGGGAGGAGGTGGGGATGGCAGGGAGATGACTCCTTCTTCTAATACAGGCAAGGCTGCTCTGAAAAGAAGTCAGAGGATCCCTCTACAGATTAAATGTCCACAATTAGCCAAGCAGGAAGTACCTCAGCAGGGCTGAGTGAAGGAGTGATTCTAGCGGGAGCCATGACCCTGGGTCTTGGTCTGGCGCAGCCTTCAGCTCTGTCTTCTGCAGCTACTCCAGCTATTTCTCATGAAGCTCCAGTGTAGCCCAGCAGCTGCATGTCTGCTTCCAGCACTGCCCCAGCTCCCCAGTCCTTCTTTGCTAAGGCACCAGAGTAGACCCTGCACCGCTACAAATACAACATGCAGGAGATCATACCCTTGAAGCCCAGTATTCCCCAGACAAAGCCCCTATTCCCTGGGCTACAGCCCCAGCTTCAGCTCCAACTCCACCGGATAAGAAGGGACCTGATGCTCCCCCTATAACTCAGGTCAGATTTGTCACTTCACTAGCCCAGGAGGGGCTGTAAGAAAAGATCCCACATTGGGGAAGGCAGCAGATGAGACAGTTCATCTGCAGCCCAGTTCTGGCTCCCAAATTTTTGTGGATTTGGGGGTCTGTTGAAAAAGGTGGCCTGTAATTTTCTGGCTAGAAAGTTCATTCCTTCTCCATTCATAAAGTGTTTGGTGATTCCCAACTTGCCACTGATTACTGGATATAGACTGGCAATCTATGGATGCCCTTGCTGGTGGTTCAAGGCAGAGGCTTTCAGGGAAAAAGGACAAAGCTGCTCTTCCTGTTATGCCTGGCCCTTGTCCCTGCTTGACCCCCCTTCTACCCTGAGAGATTCCCACACCGTGTTTGTTGCTATGAATGGGTCTGTTAACCAGGTCCTTTACCTTGTGTTTACTCTGAAATTGGAGAGAAGTTGAGCCAAAGCTGCCCCTATCAAAGCTTGCCCCCACCCCATTTTACCTGCCATTCATGGTATTGCAGGTTTGCCTTGGCAATATGTATATTGCCTCTCTCTCTCTCTCTCTCTCTCTCTCTCTCTCTCTCTCTCTCTCTCTCTCTCTCTCTCTCTCTCTCTCTCTCTCTCTCTCTCTCTCTCTCCTTGCTCGCTCACTCTGCATCTCTCCATTTCTCTTTTGCCTTTATTTTATTTACACAACTATGTATATACTATATCTGTATAGTATAGATATAGTATATACTTGTATATAGTATATATAGTATATGCTATATATATATATACTATATATATGCTATATATATACTATATACATAGCAGTGTACATATACTATTATAAATTTTGTGTTTTGTAACTTTGTAGCATTTTAAGTAAGGTTGTGTTTATGCTTTGCTGGGTACAATAAAGATATTCTATTGAATAAACCTAGCATTAGAATGCAAAGAATACATGTCTTCTGTTACATTTTTCCTTTATTCATGCTTTCCCTGATTTTTTGAAAAATATCCTCCTCACTGAAATATTCTTTTGTTCCTTGATTATAAAATGAGTCCATTCTCCAGATAGAAGTCTACCGATAATTTTCCTATTCTTTCTGTTTTTATCTTCTTGAAAAATCCCTCCAATTTGGGCACATGTGAAAGAAATGAAGTTGATTGATAAAGTTGCAGAATATCACTGTTCATTAAAATGTTAACCTCTTATAAATACGTTAGAAACAATAACAAGAAAGTAAAAAAAAATACTTGTGTCCCTATCTTGGGGTTTATTTTGCTTAACATCATCTTATCTGGTTGTATGTACATAGCTTTTGACCTTTTTTGCTTGTCCCAGATATATACTAGTCATTGCAAATAAGGGAAACAGTGGACCCTATGTTTCTTTAAGGCTGGTTTACTTCCCTTAGTATAAATTTTTCCAAGCCTTTCTGTACCATGTGATTTTTTTCTTTGTCTGTTCGTCCTCCATGGTATAACGCATGTATTCACTGGTTTTCTTGTCGATACTCTGCATCTTGTATATATAGTTCTATAATTTGGGAAGGGAAAATGCTTAAATAGGCATATAGGTTGATCCATTGTAACAATGAGATGTACAAGACACTATGTTGAAAACTGAACTTTACCATTTATGGGGGGTGTGGGGAATTGTAGTTGTGGAGGTGGGAGGGGAGGGATGGTAGGGGAAAAACAAAGGAGGAGGCAACAATGCTTGATAGGAAATATACTCATTACCTTGCTCATCTAACTGTAACCCCTCTGTACAGAATTTTTACAATAAAAAGCATATTTTAAGAAGTCAACCTTTTCTGTTTCAATTGTCTATCAATAAAAATGATTCAGAGGCTGCTGCTTCCCCATTGAAGATGAAGCTCAAATGCTTTCATTGGCACTTCATGTTAGTCAAGTATGTGAGAGTTATTTCAAACCTGACATTGAAATCTTGTGTATTTTACATTCATCAGAATGCAGAATTAGGAAAAAGAAGCATTCAACTTTGAAAATAACAGAGAAGTTCTAGATAAAAGTCACTGAGAAATTGCAAGATTTTCAATAACAGAGGTAGTACCACATCTGGTTTTTACTAGGGATAAGTGTCATGGATTCTTTTGCCCTGGCTGGGTGAAAAAATTAATCCTCACGGGGCTGGGATGTAGCTCAGTGGCAAAGCGCTAGCCTAGCAAGTGCAACTTCCTGAGTTTGATCCCCAGAACCAAAAAAGAAAAGACAAAAAAATACAGTTAAAAAAAACCCAAACAAAAAATTAATCCTCACATCTCATCTTCCTAAGTAATCTTTACCACTCAGAGTGAGAATCGAGTTTAGAGTTTGTTTTCAAGACTAGTGCTCTACCGGTTGAGCCACAGTTCCATTTCTGGCTTTTTATTAGAGATGTGTCATGGATTTTTCGCACAGGATGGCTGCAAACCTTAATCCTCAAATCTTAGCCTCCTATGTAGTCCTTACTACTCAGGGTCAGATAGAGTTTGTGTCTGACCATTTGGTTCAAGACTAGTGCTCTACCACTTGAGCCACACTTCCACTCCTGGCTTTTTTCCCTGGTTAATTAGCGAGAAAAATCCCATGAAATTTAATACCTGGGTGGTATTTTACCTCGATTCTAAAATCTTAGCCTCCTGAGTAGCTAGTGTGAGTCACCACTGCCTGGTTCTACACTTGGTCCCTAGCTTCAGGCCCCTGCTCTTCACTCCCTTGATATTATTGGTGGTGTCCTCGTTTCAGATTTCAATTGAGCTTAGTGTTCTGCGTCATTCAGTCTCTGGTTCCAGGAATCTATAGCAAGGCTGTTATGACATCTAGACTAACCATAAGGCAATAAGCCTGGGATAAACAGCGTGGTGTCCAAGCCTGCGGCTTCTTACATCTGTCACTGGGCGAATGATCCCAGGACTCATTTAATGCCACTGCCTTCTTGGAGGCCTCCTAGCTTCCTTACGATCTGACTGCAGGCATGTCATGACCTGGGGTGCAGGGCACTAAGGTTTCTCCTTCATTCCACTGCCATAAATGGGACTTTCAGAAGTCACTTCTCCCTTTTGAATCTTCATTTCACAGAAATTGTGCTTAAAACCCTGCATTCTGATCCTTCCTTCTTCTGGATCTTTGCCTATCTAGCAAGTTTGAGCTTTCTTCTGGTCTCAGAAAAGCCAGATGTTCATGCCAACAATTGTACTGATTCAACACCCAGTGACATGGGGGCCCTCTCTACTCCTCCACTTATGCCAGGCTCAAAGGTCTTTCGTACCTAGCATGCATCTTGATTCCTAGGAACCCAGGGCTATGATTTCCCTGAAGAGCCATGGGCTTAAAAACTTTGATGGAGTTAGGCACCAGTAGATCACATGTATAATCTTAGCTACTAAGGAGGCTTTGTTGTAAGAATCAAGGTTCAATTCAGGTTGAACAAGAGTCAATAACACTCCTCTTACAATACCACTGCATTCCAAGACGTGACCCCCCCAAAGATTCAAACCAACTAGAGATGTTCTCATTGTGTGTGGGGACTAGCCTTTCTATGAGCGTATTCCTGAGGGCTCCTCTTGATCCAGGAGCCTTGGAAGGGGCAAAAGCTTCCTCCAGCAGCAGGCTTATTTCCTGTCTATGACCAGCATAGGCCACATCCTCTAGCAAGAAGAACCTCCTTGTCCACGTTGGGAGAGCTGCTGTCCCCAAGATATCTGCTGGGGAGATGCTAGGCAGCTTCATGTGCCTGTGGGTGAGTGGAACCATGGATTCTGCTAGTCCATCCAGCAAGGCTTCATCCAGAAGTCTATCTAGTGCCCAGCCAGCACAGCCTGGTATCTCCTTGGGTTCCAGCATCCCTACTCTGCAATGTTAGGGAACCCACAGAGCCCACTGTGATGTCTTCGCACTCCAGTTTCAACATTCCATTGCCAGCCACCAGCCTGTCCTTTAACTGTGGGCCTTGGCAGTTTTACCCTCAACAGCATGGGACATTTCCAGATAGCAAGCAAGTCTAGATCTTCATTTGGAACCCTGAAGACTACTAATATAGGCTCATCGCCTGCCCCCTGACAACCTGGACAGCCTGGCCCTCCCAGCTCCATTTTCCAGCATGTGCTTAGGGGCCTTCGGAGCTCGGCTTCTGCTCCCTACAACTACACATGTCTCCTGGAAAGAGCCCTTGAACCTGTTGCGCCCCAGAGGTCAGGCCACAGTGAGGTCTCTCTGCCCCCAGCCTGGCTCCTAGCAAAACCACAATCAGGGCAGCACTCCCGGGCTCCACTGCAGACCTCTGACTTGGGTCAAAAAAGTTCCTGTGCTTGTGCAGTCCACAGTCAGCAATCGGTAGTCCTGGAACAGGGGCATCTACTAAGGCCACTCCAGAAGAACTTTTGCACCAAGCAGGTTGATTTTGGAGCAGCTCCTCTTCCAATTGCAGGCCTGGTGTCCATTGAAGCAGAACATGACACTGCAAAAGATCACAGTGCACAATAGAAGAACCTGACAAGCAATGGTCCTGTGCTCAGAAACCTGACAGAGACAGTAAATCAGAGAGAGAGTAAGGCTAGATTGTACCTGCTTCAATATCCTTGCCAAGAAATGTTTATTTTCACCAAGATATAAAGAGGAAACTTCTAACTCTATCTCTGACAAAGTAACTTGTACGAATCTAGACTTCTGTAAACAATCACAAAAGTAGAAGCTATGTGAAAAATAAATATATGTATGTAAATATATATATAATACAAATATGTAGGAATATATATTTATATTAGCGTATTCACATATACAATGTGAATATGTATATAATGTATGTATGTATAATGTATAATGTATATTTATGTGTATATATCTATATATATAATGTACAGGAGAGAAAAACTGCATAGTATTTGGAGGAATAATTATCAAAATCTTCCCAATTTTCATTAAAAGCATGAACCCTTATATGCAGGAATCTAGCAGCTCAACAAAAGTCAATTAGCATAATCCCATAGATCCACATTAAACACATTCTAATTAAATACTCAAAGACAGCAATCCTCCCAAAGCACAGAGACACAACTCCTCACACACAAGTGATCTTCAATGATATTATGACCAATTTTTCATTAGAAAAAAGAGTATTAGGCAGCAAGGGCAACAAATTCAAAGTGCTAAAAGAAAAGGACATATCTAACACCAACCTTTCTTTTATAACATTCCCCCCACCCCAGAGATAGGGGCCGAACTCAGGGCCTTGTACTCACCAGGCAGGCACTCTTCCATTGAGCAAAATCCCCAACCTTACAACTACCCTTTCTAAAACAAAACAAAACAAAAAATATATTTCTTCTAAAAGTGAAAGATGCTAAATACTGAAGGCTCAGGCCTATAATCCTAACTACTCTGGAAGCTGAATTGTGAGGATTGTGGCTCAGAACCAGCCTGGACCTTGTCCCTTCAGGAGTAAATTGTGGGAGACAGGTGTCCTTAAGAAGGATGGAGGACTTTGTGCTGTGTCATTCCTGGAACAAGTCATAGGATAAGGTGACCATCAAGAATGGAGGCTATTGGCTAGTGTCTCCACAGAAGCAATTTGTAAAATGCAGGAGTGCTCTCATAGGTCAGAGGACATTGACCACTGTCTTAGTGGTTTCAAAAATTCCACGAAAATAACCATAGCAACCTCAAGTCCTCCTGGAATCTCTAGCAACAGTCTTGGAGGCCTAAGAGCTACAGTGTCAATGGTGGCAGGCTGTAATTGGTCCACTTTTTCTCTGACCTCACTTGGTCTGAATCTGATTTGTCCATTTCCCCCATGATGTCACTATGCACAGTTGTGATTGCTCCATTGTGATAGGTCATGTAGGGTATATAGGAAGCCACTGTGCCCCAACATTTGTCAGTTAACAGTGCTGGGAGCTCTCGCTTGGTAAGCTGCTGGATTAACTCAAAGCTAGATTGATGATCTGTTTGGTTGCAGGTTTTGTTGGTTGGATTTTGGTATTTCTTTTTTACTTTTTGCCAGGTTTCCCATTATTTTATTGAGTTAATTTTTCAGAGACTTGCTACCTGCCTTCATAGCAGGAGGATCGCAGAATACAAAGAATCATCCCCGAGCTGCTTGAAGGAGGAGATCATCAAACAATACCAGACAAAAGAACTCCTTGACCAAGTTACCTGAGTGAAACTGTCCCATCACCACTTCACAGACACCGAGATGGCAGTTTAAAATACGTCATATGGGAGTGTCCTCCAGGCATTGAATAGAGAATAAGATGGACATTTTTAAGGCTGGATGGCCCAGACACATCATCAAGTTGTACCTGGTGATGGAGAAAAAAGAGTATGTATATCTCATCATGGAATTGGCCACTAGGGGCTACCTTCTGAAGTCTATCTGAAAATCCCACCACTTATATAAAGTTGAAACCAGGAGATTCTTCAAACAAATTGTACTAATTACAGCAGAACACAATCGCACATTGAGACCTTAAGCCCAACAATATCCTTTTGGACAGCAAAGGCAATATCAAGGTTAGTTATTTTGGTCTAATCATCTGGTTCTACCCGGGGCAGCTGCTGACAAATTTATGTGGTGTTGTGCTATTCCATACCCCTGAAATGTTCTTGCAAGAAAGAAATGATGGCTGGAACTGGCTTCACACCTGTAATCCTACCTACTCAGGAGGCTGAGATCTGAGGATCATGGTTCATTGCCAGCTCGGTCAGAAAAGTCTGTGATATTCATCTCCAATTATCCACTAGAAAACTGGGAATGGCACAGTGGCTCAATTGGTAGAGTTCTAGCCTTGAGTTGAATTGCTCAAGGACACTGTTCAAGCCCCACAATTGGAAAAAGAAAATATGCCTACAAGGTGGAAATCTGGAGCTTAGGTGTCTTTTTATATTTTGTTATAACAGGAAGATTTCCCTTTGAGGGGAGGATGTTATCCAGGTA
>NW_027204077.1:0-41619 GCF_024711535.1 Dipodomys merriami
GATTGAGGATGATCTTTAGGTAATTCCATGCCCCAATAGCTAAAAGGGAATGACCAATTAAAAATATCATGGTTCGTGACCAATGAGCAAGTCACCTTCCAGCAAATCATTAGCATAAAAGTTAAATGACACCTATATAGATTAAAAGAAAAGAACCCACCATAGATTAAACCAGTTAGTTGGCAAACCGCTATCATGACCCCTCGCACCCAGCAAGAACGTTTTCTCTCTCCTCTTCTCACATGCATAAATTGAAAACTTTTAACACTTACTCCTTGCTGTCTGTGGATTTCATTCCTTGAGTTCTCCAGGCAGTGACACAGCAAGATAAGGATCTGCTGCAGCTCTAGTGGTGGCCACTGGTGGGGTGAAAGCATTAGCAGGTATGGTTTGTTGCTGGGCTGAAGGCGGTGACATAATTGGGCCTCTCTGGCTATGAAGGAAACAGCAGGTAAGAAAAGTCAGTGTTTTAGGCTGTCAATATTCACGTGGCTAGAACTGGCCTTGTAGCTTTAAGTCTAAGGTTAAAAAACTTCTATGAGAACTTCTTGATGTTTACGGTACCTGGCATATTTCCCTCTTGAAATAGCAATTGCTCTTACTTTGAGTTTATCATGTGTCAGAATTTTCTAGAAACATACACTTGGGTCCACCCAATTCTATCCCCTGTTCCCAGGCAAGGTTGTTTAGGATGTTATTGCCTCCCTTTGAGAAAAGTTGCCACTGTGTATAGTTTTTTTTCCAGTCCCGGGGCTTGAACTCAGGACCTGGGGCCTGTCCCTAAGCTTCTTTATGCTCAAGGCTAGTGCTCTGCCACTTGAGCCACAGCACAACTCCTGGTTATTCTGAGCAGTTTATTGGAGATAAGAGTCTTAAAGGACTTTCCTGTGCAAGCTGGCTTTGATCCTTAGATCTCAGCCTTCAGAGTAGGTAGGATTATAAGCATGAGCCACCAAACACCTGGCCTATAGTCCTTTTATGACCTCATAGAATAGCTTTGGGTCCAGCTAGCTGCTTATCAGCTCTGAAACTGCTGCAGAGAACAAAGCATTTGCTTTTCCTGTCCCATTTCAAGGGCCCTTGATCAGGTCATTACTAGGTCTTTACATGGCTCAAATACAGCAAAACTCTTTTTTTTTTTTTTTTTTTTTTGGGTCTGGTCATGGGGCCTGAACTCTGGGCCTGGGTGCTGTCCCTCAGCTCTTCAGCTCAAGGCTAGCACTCTACCACTTGAGCCACAGTGCCACTTCCGGCTTTTTCTTTTTGCTTAAGTGGTGCTGGGGAATCGAACCCAGGGCTTCATGCATGCAAGGCAAGCACTCTAACACTGAGCCACTTTCCCAGTCCCGCAAAACTCTTTATTACACCCCTCCCCTTTCCCTCACTTCCTTTCTCAGGGCTACTTTCCTATCATGTGTCATTTTAGGTCACATATCACTCAAACACAACAAAGCTCTGCTCTCTCTTTTTTCTCCATCCCTCCTTCCCCACACTCCTTCTCCTTTCTCCAATCCCTCTCTCCATTTCTTTTCTTTTCTTTTTTGCTGGTACTAAGATTTGAACTCAGGGCCGGGTGCTATCTCTTAGCATTTTTTACTCAAGGCTAGTACTGTGTCACTTGAACCACTTCCAGCTCTTTCCTGGTTGATTGGAGATAGGAACATTATAGATTTCCCTGCTGTAGCTGGCTTTGAACCATGATCCTTAGATCTCAGCCTCCTGTTTAGCTAGGATGACAGTAATGAGATGGCTATTTTTTGAAGAACCCTCAGTGCAGTTTCATTAGTACAATTTGATTAATATCCATCTTTTCACCATAGTGTGGGGTTCATAAGGGATCTTTTTAAACTACTGTGTCATCAGTGTCCTTGACATTGTACTAACACCTGCTTTACTTATATCTTTAAATAAAATAACATTTGACTTAAAAAAAGCAACATATGTTCTTGAATTTGATTTTCACTACAACAGTTTCTCATTTGCAATCATGCTTAAACATGTTTCTTGAAATTATGGAATACAGGGTTTTGCAATTGCATGTATGAAATTCACTCCAAAATGGTAACAACTCCTCTCATTGCCATGAGTATTTGAGTAAAGATTCCTTCAACTCACTCACAGAGCTAACCAGGTTCACTGGTTCCCATTAATGGACAGGTAGACTTAGGAAAACATTCCCAATTGAGGAACATGTGTTTCTATAGCTGTCAGATGGAAGTCAGTTTGGAGACCCCATTTAAGGAAACATGGTGGACAGAGAAATCACAATAGCCAGGAGAAAATGACCAGGTGCACCAAGAGCAAGAAATGGACTAAGTGGAAGATGCTCCCAAGATATTCCCCATGCATGCAACTTTCCAACCATGGTCTGTAAAAGAGACAACCCATCAACAGGGTCCATGAAAAGGGAGACAGCCAATCAGCAAAATCCCCACTCCACCATACTGGCTCAGTAGCTAGAGCAACAGAACAGAACAGAACAGCAGCAGCAGCAGCAGCAGAGTACTAGCAAAAGCAGCTCTTTTGATTTGTTGTCCATTAGTTTTTGGTATACATTTTTTTTAGTGGTATCCTGATGTGGACGCTCAGTTCTCCCATAGTCCTATCTGAGTACATGCTTTTCCCAACCTGGGACTCCAAAAAGAAACAGAAAATGCCACATGTCTGTCTCTGTTGGACGTTGGGCATAGGCATCAGGGAAAGGCAAAGGCCATAAGCTCGTTTGCTTTGAAAAATTTGGGTGGTGGTTTCTAATTGAATTCCATCCTATCAGGAACGAGATCTTCATCTCTTCTCAGGGTGCCCTTGACTAGCAATTCCTTCTGCTAACATTGCAGTTGGCTACAGTTCTTTCAAACCCTGGGCCCAGAGGAGTCTGGGATGTGAAAGTATTATCATGTAGATTAATTTCTCATGGCAGTTGTGTTATTGGATTTCTCTCTTTGTCAACTCACTTTCAATGGCTGTAACTACTGAGGTCTCCACCTCAAAGTAGAAATGATGTTTGTAGAGAAGGATTGCATCCATTCTATCTACCCTCAGAGCTCCTGCAAAGACCCTTTCTCTTCAGCAGAATGGAAGTGCATTTGTAAAGGTGTAAGCATTTACATTCCCAGGACCTTTAAAGAGTATTAACTTCCTCCAGGTCTCTGAATGAAGCAATTACTTGCCTAGAGATAGAACCATAGTGATACATATGAGACTAGGTTTCCTTCCCTTCTTCTCTTCCTCTAACCCCCTCTTCTTTCCTCCCTCCCTTTTTCTTTTTCCTTCTTCCTTCCTCCCTCTTCTTTACTTCCTTCCTTCCTCCCTGTCCCTCCTTCCTTTTCTTTTTATTCTAGTACAGGGACTGAACTCCAAGATCTGGCTGTCCTTTAGTATTTTTTTCCCCAAGGCTAGCATTTTACCACTTGAGTAAACTCTACTTTTAGCTTTTTGCTCATTAGTTGAAGATAAGAATCCCATAGATTTTTCTATCTGGGCTGGCTTCAAATCAGTATACTTAGACCTCAGCTTCCTGAGTAGGTAGGATTACAGGTAGGAGCCACTGCCTTTCTGTTCACATCAAATATGCATGGAACTGTTTCCAATCAAGGCCTCTGAAGAGAGAATTGGGAGAATAAATCTTGGGGCATGCAGTGTGGCTATCCGATGAATGATTCTGAACTACAGAGTAGAGACTAGTTTGTGTGTAATCAATATGGATTTGGTTCCCCATCTTTAAGTGCAAGAAATAGCCAAGCAGTTCATTGCTCTATATCCAACTAAATGCAGTTCTGAGTCAATTTTCTAGTTGCCAAGTGTTGGAGTTTCCCTCCCTTTCTTTCCCAGGGAGCAGGGTATCCTATGTAACTCTGGACGCGTGGGAAATAATGTCCACAAAGTGCCGCTGGTGATGGGGCTCCCCCTTCATGCTTTAGAGTCCATCAGAAGAAGGCCATGGTGTCTTTGTGGACTGAGTACAGGTCTGGCCACCCCTGGGGAAAGTCATGAAATCACTCACAGGAGAACAGGCTCTTTTTCTGAGCACACCTAATGCTATTGTTCTCAATTTTGATGGCTGATTTGAGCATACAGTGACAAACAGATGACAAAAAACACTCAAGAGTTAGATACAAGCTGGGCACTGGTGACTCACACCTGTAAATGTAGCTACTCAAGAGGCTGAGATCTGGGAACTGTGGTTCAAAGCCAGACTGGACAGGAAAGTCTGTGAGATTTATATCATCTCGAATTAACAATCAGAAAAACTGAATCAAAGAGGTAGAGTGGGGGCTGGGAAGGTGGCTCAGTGGTAGAGCACTTGCCTTGCATGCATGAGGCCCTGGGTTCAATTCCTCAGCACCACATAAGCAAAAAGAAAAAAAGCCAGAAGTGGTGTTATGGTTCAAGTGGTAGAGTGCTAGCCTTGAGCTGAAGAGCTGAGGGACAGCGCCCAGGCCCAGTGTTCAGGCCGCATGACCCGACCAAAAAAACCCAAAAGAGGTAGAGTGCTACCCTTGAGCAAAAAAGCTCAAGGGACAGCACCCATGACTGACAACAACAACAACCATAACCAAAAGAGAACTTGTTAGGGGAACCTTCTTGAAAAGCCTTGAGGTGAGACAGGCCATTTTTTTAGTTGCATATATGTGATACTGTTTATCCCCAGGAAAGTTTTGCTATAGAGAATGCTCACCCCTGATTGTTATCCTATATGGTTAGCTTGTGGTGAGCTTTGTCCCCACCCACAACATGGTTTTTGCCTTTAAAAGCTTTGTGCAAGCTCTGTTCTGGGCTGCAGGTGTTTGGGACAGGAATCTACCGGTAGTCACCGACATTTTACTAAAGACTCCCAGCCAAGCGCTGATGGCTCACACCTATAATCCTAGCTACTAAGGAGACTGAGATCTGAGGATCACAGTTCAAAGCTAGCCCAGGCAGGAAATTCCGTGACACTGTCACTGTGGCTCAAGTGGTAGAGCACTCATCTTAAGTTGAAGAGCTGAGGGACAGTGCTCAGGTCCAGAGTTCAAGCCCCACAACTGACCAAAAGAAAAAAAAAAAAGATTCCCAATTTGACCTCTCAAGATGTGGCTTCTCTGTATCTTGCAAACTATTCCCATATAATAGAATCCAGTGACCTCCATCTCTTCCTTGTCTCCCCTCCCCCATTCACTCTCACCCATTTGTCCTCTAGGAAATTTAACTGGTCATGCATGCCACTACAGCCATCTCCACAAACAAAACCTGCAAAAGAAAATTCAAAATAATCTTCCATTCAGAAACCTGACATTTGACATATGTGGTTGTTCCTCAGGTATATCATTCAAGGTACAGCCTGATGGTAGAAGGAATTGCTGGTGTACTACTGCATAGGAGACCCTAGGTCCAATTTCCAGCTATTCCACACACCAGCTCCAGCCTCTTGTCCCTATAAACCAAATAAAGACACACAGTGAAGACGAGAGAAAGGACATTTATTACCTTGTAAACAGGGGGGAAGACAGCACTTCAGCCCTTCTTCAGAAATATAGACAGGATCAGTAGCTTTGAATACATAACTGGGGGGAGGGAGTATAAGAAGTACAGTCTTCAAGCTATATTCTGGTACCTCATATCTGTAATCCTGGCTATTCAGGAAGCTGAGATCTGAAGATCAAGGGTTGAGACCAGCCCTGGCAGGAAAATCTGTGAGACTTTTATGTACAATTACCCACCCCCAAACCAGGAGTTGACCTGTGGTTCAAAGTACTAGAATGCTAATCTTGAGGAAGGGACAATGCCCAGGCCCTGAGTTCAAGTCCTAGGACAAAAAAAAGAGTTACAATCTTTGGTCAAAATTTGGTTTCTTTCTCCATACAACTTTGCATAACCTTTGAAATAAAAAGCTATTTTAATTAAGTCCTATTTCCTTGTATTAGTTACATCCTGTTACAAGTTCCTGCTTTGGCCAGCTTTTATGGCCTTTAAAATTTTCCTTTTTAGTTACATTAACTACTTAAGCCACATTGCTAAAGTTTTCTCCTCTTTTAAAAAAAATTTCTTTTCAAAGAATAATCTTTAAGTAGTTATGCATAGGAGCTTTCATTTAATAAGTAAATACAATACGTTTTGATCAGCGTTACTTCTTGAGACAAGGAGAGGGAGACCCCAACACTTGGCAACTAGAAAATTGAGACTCAGAACTGAATTCAGTTGGTTGCAAAGACATGAACTGCCTGGCTGGTTCTTACACTTAAAGATGGGAAAGCAAATCCAAATTGATTACATATAAATCTGTCTCCGTTCTGTAATTTAGAATCATTCATCTGATAGCCACCCTGCAAACCCCAGATTTCTTCTCCCAATCTCTCCCTTCAGTGTACTTGACTTGAAACAGTTGCATGAATATTTGATGTGAACAGAAAGGCAGTGGCTCCCACCTATAATCATAGCTACTTAGGAGGCTGAGCTCTGATTGTTGTAACCCAATCAGTAACAAAACAAAAGATGCCACAATTAATAAGCCAAATTATAGGAGTCTTTATTGTCACCTCGGCAGACCAACAGATGCACAGGAGTATAGACGTCTGAAATTGTGCTGTCCTGAGACAGCTCAGAGTTAAGTCTTTCAAAGAGATAAAACACATCTTTTTTGATAAGCAATGCATAAGACTTTTTTTTGTTTTATTTTACAAAGCATATACAGACACAAAACTTAGCATTATCAATAAATTTAGACTTACTTCCCAAATATGGGGTGGCTGGAATACTTTCAGGGAAGGGAAGGAGGAAAGGAGAGAAGAAGAACAGAAGAAGAATAGAAGAAGAAGAAGAAGAAGAAGAAGAAGAAGAAGAAGAAGAAGAAGAAAAAGAAGAAGAAGAAGAAGAAGAAGAAGAAGAAGAAGAAGAAGAAGAAGAAGAAGAAGAAGAAGAAGAAGAAGAAGAAGAAGAAGAAAAAGAAAAAGAAGAAGAAGAAGAGGAGGAGGAGGAGGAAGAGCAGGAGGAGGAGGAAGAGGAGGAGGAGGAGGAGGAAGAGGAGGAGGAGGAGGAGGAAGAGGAGGAGGAGGAAGAGGAGTAGGAGGAGGAAGAAGGAGGAGGAGGAAGAAGGAGAGAAGGAGGAGGAGGGAATGGAGGAGGAGGGAATGGAGGAATAGGTAGAGGAGGAGGAGGTAGAGGAGGAGGAGGGAGGAGGTTCTATCTCTGACCTGGCCAAGCAATTGCCCCATTCAGAGACCTGGAGAAACTGCCCTTTTAAGGTCCTGGGAATGTAAAGGCTTACACCTTTACAAATGCATTGCCATTCTGAACACAGAGAAGGTCTGTGCAGAGGTGCTGAGGGACGACGGAATGGATTCAATCCCTTCTCCACAAACATTTCTACTCCTGAAGTTCACAGGAGACCTTAGGCGTTACAGACATTTAAAGTGAACTGGCCAGAGAGAGAAATCCGATAGCACAACTGCCTTGAGAAATTAATCTAAATGTTAATACTTCCACATCCCAGAGAAAGAATGCACAGATCAACACCCCTCTCCTAGTCATGGGTGCCTAGACACCTTGAGCTCTTCCTCTTCCCCAGTACCTCCCATGCCACTTCCTTTGTGGTCAGGGAGTGCTTACAATTCTAGGCCAGTTCTAATGGAAATTGAGGTATGTGTGTAGTGGAACCCCTTGTGCCTTTAGCTTGACCTTTGGGCAATAAAGTCCTACTAGGGCCTCATGCACACAGGTCGCATCTCACTCATATACTTACATTATGGGATAACAATCTTACACATGCACAGATTCTCCTCTAAAAAAAAATCTTCCCAGTCATGATCCCCTCCTCTGCTATAGTTACTAAGAATTCCTCCCACACTCCCTGGGTGGTAGAAAGCAGAAAGTCCTCCTTGGGTTTCCTACTCTGATTCAGGAACAGATAGTTCCCCTATGGTCCTTTTTCAAATTGGAAAAAGAAAACATTTTATCTATTTAAATTTGAATTGTAACTACATGTTAGTTCCCACAGTCAAACACCATTTATGAGAGTTATTTCACTAAGCTGGAATTTCACCTCAGCCAATTCAAGCACTCTTCTGTCTCAGGAGTGAAGGCAATTATAACCACCATACCAAAAGTTCATTTTTTAAACAGTCAACATCACCATTCTAATTATTCAGTCAACAATAACAAAAGGAACACTTTCACAGTGGGCTTTTATAGCCAGGATATTATTAAATGTGAATCCCAAAAGGGCAAATTCATAGAAGGAGGAACATATGTTGTATTAAAACAACAGTAATTTGTTGACATATTCTGCACACAAATGATGTACATTATGCAAACTAATTTGGCTTTGGTGTTAGAAAAAGATTTTTGTAAAATGGGGGAATATTTGTTTTTTCCATAATAGAGTTTGAACTCAGGGCTTTGTATTTCCTAGACTGGCATGATACTACCCAACCTCCCTGCCCAGATTTCTGACTGGCTGCTGTGAAGCATTGGGTCTCACTTTCCACCCTGGCATGATCCATAGACAGATATGCCTACTTTTAGCTATCATCAGCTGTGTGCCACCACATCCAGCTTCTGCCTAAGTTGTCCTCAAATCACAATCCTCCCATACTCAGCCTCCCACATAGGGAACTTTTTCTGCCCCATAGATATTAAAATATTTAAAGACATAATTTATTTCTTGCATTTCCTAAAAGTGATTACAGGCATATTAGATGTTAATTTCTGTAACATTATACTTCAAGTCTTCTAGAAAATCTCCTTTGCTTAGCAAAAATAAAAATAAAAATAAATCCTTTCTTGTCATCCAAGCCTAGTTTGTCCAATATGGTAGCCAATAGTCACAAGCACCTGGGGACATTTAACATGTGACTGAATTTTATTTTATTTTCTGTTGATTTACCTTAAAACTTTTAAACAAGGGCTGGGAAGGTGGCTCAGTGGTAGAGCGCTTGCCTTGCATGTTTGAGGCCCTGGGTTCGATTCCTCAGCACCACATAAGCAAAAAGAAAAAAAGCCGGAAGTGGCGCTATGGCTCAAGTGGTAGAGCGCTAGCCTTGAGCTGAAGAGCTGAGGGACAGCACCTAGGCCCAGAGTTCAGGCCACACGACTGGACCCCCCCAAAAAAAGTTTTAAACAAGCCAGGAGCTACTTTCTCATGCCTATCAGTAGTCCTAGCTACCCAGGAGGATTATATCTGAGGATTGTGGTTCACAACCAGTCTGAACAGGAAAGTCCATACAACTCTTATCCCCAATTAACCAGAAAACCAGAAGTACAGCTGTGTGTCCAAAGTGGTAGAACATTAGCCTTGAGTGAAAGAGCTAAGAAACAGTACCTAGGCCCTGCGTTGAAGTCCAACTAAAATAGAACCAATCTAAAGATTTTTATTGAACTTAGCTATGGTTTTAATAGTACATTATTTCTTTTAAACTGTTGAAGATTTAGCACCTAAATTAGGCTGCTGAAAATCCATTATCCATACTGCAGGTTTAATGTAAAAATAATGAAAAGCATCTTAATGTTGTACTGGTAATTTGTAGAAATAGTAACACTTGCAATCAGTTGAGTTGAAGAAAATAGACTACTGAAATTATTATTCTATGTACCTTTTCAAATTTACAAAAAGTTGCTAGAAGGTTTAGATAAAATCTAATGAGACATGGTATCTCTAAGCCACTATTTCTGTTTAGTTCAGCTCATTTTATAACCTAGGAATACCAACTGAGTGATGTTCTAATCTTTATAATAAAGATTCTAACAAATTTACCCTTCCCACAGACAGTATTTAAACAAGGAGCCAAATAGCGGATAAAAGATTTTAATTTTTGTTCCCATACCTGGGCTTGAACCTGGGCACTGTCTCTTAATTTTTTCACTTTTTTCACTCAAGGTTGGTCCTCTACCACAGCTCCATTTCCAGCTTTTTGGTGGTCAACTGGAGAGAAAAGTCTCATAAACTTTCCTGCCTGGGTTGGCTTTGAATTAAGATCCTTAGACCTCAGCCTTCTGAGTAGCTGGAATTATAGGTGTGAGCCACCAGCATTCAGCCACAAAGGACTTATGAAGACCTTAGAAATGGCCAAAATGATATTTTTTAAAGAGAGAAGTAGTTGGACTATGGGAGAAGGAACTTTTCTGGATTTAATCCTACCCAAGGCATCACTTAATCTGCAGGACTCTGACTGGACATAATTCAGAGAGTCCCAAGCAGGAGACCTGAAAGGATAAGGCTGGAGTAGGGGAGTGGGGACCAAGGGGTTGGGGGGGGGTTGGGGGAAGAGCCTGCCTGAGCTGCAAGAAGGTGACAGAAGCTGCTGGAACATAACATACAGGAAGCTGCAGGAAAGGGAGGCCTTCCCTCTGCATGTGAATGTCACACAGTGGGAAGCCCCAGGGTTCACAGACTAAAACATCTGTGAAGCTGAAGACACTAAGCAGAGATCTTACTGTCTATGCACTAGAAGAGACAGTTATATACTAATAAAGCTGAAGACAAAAATCTTGAGCTGGCTTCAATGTATATGTGTGGTATTTGTTGTTGAACTGGGTGCTATCCCTGAGCTTCTACTAGCTAGCTCTCTACTACTTTGAGTCACACCTCACCACTTCTGAAAACATTGAACACTGTTTTGTGTGTGTGCCAATCCTATGGCTAGAACTCAGGGCCTGGGTGCTGTCCTTAAGCTGTCTTACTCAAGGTTAATGATCTACCACTTGAACCACAGTAAAAGCAAAGTCATTTCTGGCTTTTCTGACGGCTAATTGGAGATGAGTCTCATGGACTTTCCTGCCCTGGCTAGCTTTGAATTATGATCCTCAGATCTCAGCCTCTTGAGTAGCTAGGATTACAGGTGTGAGCCACTGATGTCCAGCCTAAACTAAAAAACAAAAACAAGCAAAACACCACATACTCATTCTATTTTAGAATTAGATATTGATGATAGAAAGGTAGAAAAATTCAAGATCTGTGTCATTGTAAGGAGTTCATGTTAATGAACTGACTCTCACTTGGTTTGGAACAAAGAAAACATCCCTGCCCAGTCAGGATGAGAGAATGATGACCATGGAACATGTAATATGGAAGAGGAACATAAGCCAGCCTTTATCATGAAAGATCACACTTAGACATTGATGGAAGCCGAATTCATATTACACAATCTCAATCTTAATCATGCTTGCCCTCTATTTCCCTAGATAATAACAAAACCTTGCTTTATTATCCCCCACTCAATAAGGCCATCTAGGTTCCTATTTGAAGAGACTTTCATAGGTCTTTTGTTGTTGTTGTTGCCTGTAACTATGTATAAATATGAACCACATTTTACATAGAAGGACTTAGTTCAAAATGATGCAAAGCAGCAATGAGCAATTAGTGGAGCCAAAATTAGGATCTAGTTCTGATGAGCTCTCTAAAGGATCTCACAATTTTGCTCTGGTAATTACTGCATTAGGAAACTCAACACTGCCCTCTAATGACAGAAAAGTCATTACAACCAAGAACTCCTGAATCACTAAGAGTAATTATCATCAGTGATTCAATTTTATTCTCCTTCCTTCTTTCCTTTGCTTCCCTAACTTCCTCTCCCTCATTCCCTTCTTCCCTTCCTTTATTTTGTCAGTAGTATGGCTTCAACTCAGGGCCTTATACTCTCCCTTAGTTTTTTTACTCAAGGCTGTCCCTCTACTACTTAAGCCACAGATCCACTACTGGCTTTATAGTGGTTAATTGGAAATAAGACTTTCACAGATTTTCCTACTTAGGCTGGCTTGAATCACAGTCCTCTAATCTCAGTCTCCTTAATAGCTAGGATTTCAGGCTGAGCTCCTGGTTCAGAAATCTCATTAATTGGCCTTCTGGAAATTAACCACACTGTCTTTCCTTGTTACACATAAATTCAAGTGATTCTTTTCACACATCATGATCTGTGAAGACTAGTAAGAGAACTCTGAGTGTCACTTTTTCTTCTCTTTCTTAACATCCCACTACTGAGAAATCCTTTCTAGCTAGTTTACCTTCTGATTACTTTGGGAATATATCTCACTTTAAATGAGCCTTAAAGTGAGATTCTTGTTTGACTGAAGTCTTGGATTACATAAAGTTAATTGTTTAGGAAAAAAGATTATCCAATATGGTGGCTTTGATAATTTGGAGATTTCTTCTGGCTGCTCATGGAGTATAAAGGTGAGCTGCCTGCGATAGAAGCCCTATGATTATTCTGTGTGGTTTGGTTTGGTTTTCATGCCAGTACTAGGGCTTGAACTCAGGTCCTGGGCACTGTCCCGGAGCTTTTTTCCTTAAGGCTAGCGCTCTATCAGTTGAACCACAGCTCCACGTTCAGGACTTCTGCTGGTTAATTTGAGATTTCTCATAGCTTTTCCTCCTCAGTCTGACTTTGAACTTCTACCCTCAAATCTCTGCCTCTTGAATAGCTAGGATTACAGACATGAGCCACCAGCAACAGTCTTGGTTCAGTATACATTGGAACCATTGTCCAAAAAAGCTCTTCCTCCACATAATTCCTATTAATGAGCCCATAGCTTCCTGTATGCTTTTGTATATATGTCTATGTTTCTCTCTATATACATATACATATCTATCTATATACATGTATATAGGTATGTGCATGTATATATGTGTGTATACATATATACACATATATATGTAGTATATATACACAATTAGCCAGTCTTGGGGCTTGAACTCTGGGCCTGGGTGCTATCTCTGAGCTTCTTTTACTGAAGGTGAGCCCTCTACCACTTGGCCACAGTGCCACTTCCAGTTTCTTAGTGGTTAATTGGAGATAAGAATCTCATGGGGACTTTTCTGCCCAGGCTACCTTCAAATGGCTATCCTCAGATCTCAGCCTCCTCAGTAGCTAGGATGACAGGCATGAGTTACTGGCACCTGGCCTTACATGCTTCTTTATAGCTTCCCAATCATTTGACTTAAGTAAAATGACTCTTTAGACTGTAGAGGGACATTTCATTAAAAAAATTTGATCAAATATTAGCATCCTCACACTAGCTAATTCGGAATGGATGAGGACTCAGTAAAAATCAAATTTTTAACCCTTGTTACCACACCTCAGGTCCCTCACCATTGTCTTGCTATCTTTTCCTTGAACACACACAAAGGGAGCACTGTCCATCTTCTCTTCTGTAGCTACTGTGTCAGCAGTGTATCACATCCTTCCTGAATTATCCCAGTAAAACCTCATTGGTGTCCTCCCAGGTCAAGCCTCCCCTTCAACGACTGCTTCCCTCACAGATACACATAGAGTTTGTACCACATCAGGGAAATGTATTCTGTGAAAATATAGTGCTACTGACTTGTATGTTGGCCCAATATACCTCCCTCAGAGATGCCTACCATTCCTACTGGAATCAAGACAAGATGGAAGATTGGAGAAAGGAGTTTATGGAAGGGATGGAGATGCCACATAATTGTAAGTCCTTTCCTACCACTGCCTGAGGAACACATCATACAAGGTTTCACTGGATCCATGCAAATTCTTTCTAATAAGACAAAGGTGAACTGCAGATGGACTTGGTCAGCTCCATAAATGTAAGACATATCTATTATATAGCTAAGTCCCAAAGTAGAGCTTTCATGGATGATCTGTACAAAAAGATGCTATTTAAGAATGCAAGAGGAAGTGTTGTATTGCAAAGTAAAACAGAAAATGATGCTCTTCCCTATAGATACACACTTGGAGATGTACTAGGCATGGTGTCATATTGACAATTCAGAAAACTCCAGCAATAGAGGGGCTGGGAAGGTGGCTCAGTGGTAGAGCGCTTGCCTTGCATGCTCGAGGCCCTGGGTTCGATTCCTCAGCATCACATAAGCAAAAAGAAAAAAGCCGGAAGTGGCGCTGTGGCTCAAGTGATAGAGCGCTAGCCTTGAGCTGAAGAGCTGAGGGACAGCACCCAGGCCCAGAGTTCAGGCCCCAAGACCGGACCCCCCCCCAAAAAAAAGAAAACTCCAGCAATAGAAAAAGAATGTCACTTTGCCTGACATGATTCTCAGCACTTCCTGAGAAACTGATCAAGGAACTGCATTTCCCCTTTTATCTCTTCATAGACTACTCCCCAGGGAGTTCACAACACCTGGATTTGGACAGACTGAGAGATGACACCAGAATGACAAGGGACTATTATCACTGCATTGACACCACCACTTGGATTTTGTCCCTATAGGACCTGTCCCCTTTCCTGCCAGGACTTCAGCTCTCTTGTAAACAGAATAAAAGGTCAGAATCATTGGACGTCCATGTAGCTTTCTTGGCCAGACTGGTTTTTGGGAGTTTGTGTTTCTGTCCATCCTGAAGAGAGAGTTACTATGGATGAAGCTGCCAACTCTGTTTAAATAACAGTTTTGAAATACAGCTTCATCCCACTTTATCTCTCAGAGCCAATCATGCCTTGCTCTCTTATGCCCTGTGAGCATTTTTTTAAAACCTGTGAGCATTTTTTAAAACATTGTTTTCACTTGCAAAGAAGACAGTTAATAACGGGATTGGCACTGTACTAACACAAGTCTTACTCCCACAGGAGAGAGGCTGCAAGACCATGCAAGTGGGTCAGAGATGGATGGGGCTCACTCACACGTTACTAGACAACTGTGCAAATGGGATGGAAGTGATATTGATACCTAGGACTATGCCTTCGAAGTTCACTTGTTTCAAATCTCCAAGGCTACACTTCTCCTTTGCAACAATAAATAAATTAAAAGTGTTGAGAGAACATTCTCCTGCTTTCCAAAACAATTCTGGGGCCAATGAAAACACGAGCCATGTTTCTGAATGCTGAAGGCTGCATTTAGGTTTATTTACTCCCCCTCTTTCTCATTCAACATAGGAGTCATCAACCTCTCTATTTCTCAAGGTCTTGAATATCTCCAAGCCCTACCTTTGGGAATCACGAGCAAGCTTGAGGATGGATGGAAGAAAAGAAGAAAATTAGAGGCATGGTAGAGGCAATTGGGGCTAAAAGGCCATGGAAGAATGGAGGTTGGAGTGAAGATAAGAATAAGAGAGAGTAAGAGAAAGACTGATGAAGAAATATGCATATTTTAGAGGTAGAAAGATGGGATGAAGACTCATTGTTCCACCAATGTTTACTGCTGTTAGTTTGAAGAGACATTGGGGAGTTGTGGCAAATCTGCCTCTCTCTCTGTCCCTTTGTTTCCTAATATGGTAGCTACTTAAGAGGAGATTTTTCTCTTAGGTAGCTCTGTGTCTGAGCTTCCCTCCATATTCCTTCATGAAGGAGTTAGGCCTCCCTGGCTAGGTAAAGGATAACAGCAAGGACCAGCTCCAATATGGGAGAGAGATGATTCAACAAGATGCCTGAGGAGAAGGACCCAGCAAGATGATGCATGCAAATCTCACAATGCAGTAATGACTCAGTAGAGACAGAGAAACCAAGGAGACTCCCTACAGCACTCCCTACACCCTATCTAACCCTATACCCACCAAATGGACCAAGCCATGCCTCAGAGGGAGAAGCTAAGACCCTATACATAAGGGACAGGTACAGGCAGGATGGAGATGCCATAAGGCTCCCGGATCCATTCTTTTTTTGTTGTTGTTGTTGGTCATGGGGCTTGAACTCTGGGCCTGAGCACTGACCCTCAGCTCTTCAGCTCAAGGCTAGTGCTCTACCACTTGAGCTACAGCACCACTTCTGGTTTTCTAGTGGTGCAATGGAGATAAAAGTTTCTCGGACTTTCGTGCCCAGCCTGGCTTTGAACCTGGATCCTTAGATTTCAGCCTCCTGAGTAAGTATAAAATTACAGGTGTGATCCACCAGTGCCTGCCTCCAATTCTATTTTAGCAGGATTTCCTTATGATATTATGATATTATTTAGTTCTCATAATCACTGGATATTACAGTCTCCTAGTTTTATAACTTTGCCTTGGAGATGTTGTGTCTCAAAGATGTTAAAATTCTCAAGGTCTCACCCTGAAAAAGTCACTGCTATAGTTTGGGTATTGAATGTGCTAAGGATTTCATCTCTAAAACACCAGTACTGGAGATATTAGGGGCCCTTTAAGAGTTGAGTCTTTATGGGGAGGTTGTCAGGTCAAGAGCTTCCTGCTCCCCTATTCTGCCTGTCATCTGAGCATCTTCTCTGACACATGTTCCTATCAGGATATACAATCTTTGCCAGAGGCTCAAAGCAAGAGACTACTTGACCTTGGACTAGAACCCACAAACTGTGGGTAGCTAAGGGAACTTTTCAGTTATAAGCTAATTGCTTCAAGTATGTTACTGTAGTAAAGCAAAGCTGACCAATACAACCATGGTGATAAAACACACTCCCCTTCTTTTTGTTTGTTATTAGTCATGAACTTGAACTCAGAACCTGGAGTCTGTCCCAGAGCTCTTTTGCTCAAGGCCAGCTCTCTACCACTTTGAGCCATAGGTCTACTTCTCTGGTGGTTGGCTGGAAATAGAGTCTCATGGATTTTTGCTGCCTGAGGTGGCTTCAAATAGTGATTCTCAGATCTCAGCCTCGTGAGTAGCTAGGATTACAGAATGAGCCATTGGCTCCCAGTTCTTTTTCAAGCCAGAGCTTTAGACTAAGTTTTGTTTCCAACTCAAAGGAATCCTCTATACCTGCCCCTTGTCACTCTTAGCAATCTGTCCTCCAGCTAAATAAAGGATTGTGAGGAGAAGAAACTTGTGATTCACGTCAGAGTTCACCAGAAGACCATGAAGAATGGAAAATAGAGAATTAGAGACAAGGTTATAAATACTAACCTTTACCTTGCTCATGTAATTGTAACCCCTCTGTACGGTATTTTCACAATAAAAAAAAGAAATAGAAATACTAACCTTGTATTTCCCTACTTACTACTTTTTGCCTCCACAGCAATTTTTCTTTGTAAGTTTAGATGTAATTTGACAGCACTGTATCTTGACTCTTAATGATTGATCATTGATTTTTTTTAAAAAAAGTCAAATGGACATCCCAGAGTTGTCAGAAGAGCTGAGGCTCTGTATTGAGTTGTAAAGGAGAATCTGTGACTCTGCTTGCCTTTGGTATTAAAGTAGGCAATCCTGCCATCTAGTGGACTTTGAATCAACTTCAGTTGAAAGTCTTCTGCAATTTAGGGGATTCTATTTTAAATAACAAGGGAAGCCTGGAGTTGCAGTTCATCTCTATAATCCTAGCTACTCAGGGGGCTGATCTCTGAGGATCATGGTTCAAAGCTTGCCTGGGCAGGAAGTCCTGAGACTCTTTATCTGTAAAGAAGCACCAGGAAAGTGGAAGCAGGGATGTAGCTCAAAGTAGTAGAGGGATACCCTGAAAAAAAAAAAGGCTCAGGGACAATGCCCACGATTGACAAAACAAACAAAAAAGCCCCCAAGATGCCAGAAAGGCCTTGTGGGAAAAATATCACTTCTTTCATGTTTCAGCTCTACAGGGAGGAGAAAATGTGAACCTGGCACCCTTGCTTGCCACTGGTAAACTTTGCCCATAATTACTAACACTCATGTTCGCTGAGCCCCTAAAATAAACACCAAAACAAAGATTATGTTTATCTTTCCTACAGACATTCCTAGTAACCAGAAAGAGTTTGCACATTACTAGTAGCAATCAGAAAATATTTGCTGAATAAACGTATGTGCTTAGGATAAGTAAATAAAAGAGATGGGAACAGGAGAGATTGCCGATGTCTCAAAGGGAAGAAAGTAAGTTTTGAAATTTTTGCTTTCTCAAACAGAGCAAACCTAGTCCCTGCAATTGCTGGGTGAACAGGGAGAAAAGAGCTTTATAAAGCAGCACCATCACTCACACCAAAAGCCTTGGGCTCACCAAAAGTCCCTGTCTCAGGTCTCCCAAGAGTCAGTTGTTGCCTATCTCTGACCAGCAGAGGGCAGTGCATGCTCGCTCAAGCCAGGGCTGAGTTCAGTCTGTACAATGTCATCTGACAGACTTTGTGTGCTCTTATTCCTTGGAGATGTCTTTATGGTGCTTATAACTGGGGAACAAGATTGCTTTCTAAGTATTGTATGGAAAACAAGTTGTGTTCTTGTTCTTTCTTTAAACAGTGATGCTGAGAATTGGGTTCAGTTCAATAGGGCTGACACTGACATAACACCCTGTAGTGGGAAGTCAGTTTAGAATGACTTTCAGATTGGCAAAATCATCTGTACATAGAAGGTACCAGAGGCTTCAAATAGAAAATGGAGACTAGAGTCTCAGGAGCCCAGCTAGAACTTTCCTCTAGGTCCTGTGGCCTCTCTCCTGACAACACATGTACATTACTTTTTTTTTTTTTTTTGCTTATGTGGTGCTGAGGAATCGAACCCAGGGCCTCAGGCATGCAAGGCAAGCGCTCTACCACTGAGCCACCTTCCCAGCCCTCACATGTATGTTTCTTTGGCTGTAGATCTTTCTAGTCATGTCTTGGCTCATTTTAGGGTCTTTGGAGTCAGGGTGGGTAAAGACCACCCCTCAGCCCCCATCCCTGCCTTTCTGTTGCAGGGTTGGTCACTTGCTTTGGAATTTAAATGTAGTCAATCTGAAATCATTTATATTATTTCCAAACCAAACAACAAAATGGGTAAGTTGTGTGAGGTTTGATTTTCACAAATATTTTTTTTGGAGGGGGGGGTGTTGGGTCCAGTCGTGGGCCTGAACTCTGGGCCTCAGCACTGTCCCTCAGCTCTTCAGCTCAAGGTTAATGCTCTACAACTTGAGCCACAGTGCCACTTCTGGTTTTTTTTTCTTTTTTTTTCCCCCTGCTTATGTGGTGCTGAGGAATTGAACCCAGGGCCTCATGCATGCAAGCAAGCACTCTACCCCTGAGCCACCTTCCCAGACGGTTTAACAAATATATTTTTAGTGATTTTGGTGGTGGTGGTATGGGGCTTGAACTTGAGGCCATGATGCTGTCCCTGAGCTCTTTAGCTCAAGGTTAATGCTCAACTACTTTAAGCCACAGCTCAACTACCAGGTATTTGGTCATTAACTAGAGAAAAGACTCTCATGCAAATTCCTACCAAGGCAAGATTCCATGAGCCATCAGATTCCAGTGAAGGAATACTTGCTTTTGTTGTTGTTGTTGTTGTTATTTGTTTCTTTTTGTCTGCATGTACTTCCATTTACGGTAGCACCACTCACAATAAAGATAGGGAATCAATCAAGTGTACATCATTGGACCAATAAAAAGAGAGCATATACATTCAGTGGAATGTTATTCAGCCTTAAGTAAAAAATAAATAAATAAATAAAATAAAATCAGGTTCACGCCTGTAATCCTATCAATTCAGGAAGCTGAGATCTGAAGATCAAAGTTCAAAGTCAGCCTGGGAAGAAATGTCCATGAGATTCTTTTCTCCAATTAACCTCCAGAAAACCAGAAGCAGATCTATGGTTCAAAATGGTAGAGTGCTAGTGAGACAGTGCCCTAGACCCATGTTCAAACAAATAAAAAGAAAACAATTTCAACAATATAAATTGCACAGTAGAACACTAAGCTTCAAGAAATAATGCAGAGCCGGGTGCTGGTAGCTCACACCTATAATCCTAGCTACTCAGGAGGCTGAGATCTGAGGATCACGGTTCAAAGCCAGCCAGGCAGGAAAGCCCTTGAGACTCTTATCTCCAATAAACTACTATAAAACAAGAAGTGGCATTGTAGTTCAAGCAGTAGAGTGCTTGCCATGAGCTGAAGAGTGCAAGGACAGTGACCAGGCTCAGAGTACAAGCCCCACAACTGACAATAAAAGAAGAAAAAAAAAAAAAAGAAATAATGCAGGTACAGAAACACCAATATCAGACACACCCTTTTATATTTGAAGATTAAGAAATGTGGCTTTAGAGCAGACAGGAAAACCATAGGACACTGCTGAAGCATTGCTCATAGTCCTCCTTCAGTGAAGGGCAGAGCCTGAGGCTCCCGTGCCTTCTCTGATCCTGTCTCTTACCACTGAGCGCATGCTTCCTCGCTGCAGCCATACTGGCATTTGTACTGTTCTGCAGCAGCCCAAGATAACCTTGCCAGGCTGGGGGCCACTGTTATTCTACTGCCTGGAATGCTCTTCTCCAGACACCCAGCTGCTCATCCCCCATCCTCCCCCACTCCCACCCACCAAAGAGATCTACTCTATGATACCCTGCTCAAAAATACAACCTTGTGCACATGCATGCACACACACACATGGGTGCAGACACACACAGAATATTCCCACCACTCATCCTTTCTGCCTTACATCTTCCTTCTGATGTATTCTCTTTATTACTTATGTAAATCTGGGTAAAGTCTTTCTCCATGCTTGAGTGTAAACTCACAAGGAGAGATATTTTTGTGCTGTTCTCAGCATTGTGTCAGTCTTCAGCATGATGTCTCTCACCCTGTGGTCACTCAATAAATGTCCATTGACTGAAGGCCTACCCATTCCCTCACACACTTATTTGACAAGTGTCCTGTTGCACATGGTCAAAGCTCTTTCCCACTGCTTTCTTATGACTCCCTTCCACAGCCCTTCTCACCCTTGCCTTGTGGTCTCCACACCTGTGTTTCCATGCCCTTTGCCTGAAGCCTTGTGCACCTCAATCTCACATATGGAGAAGGTGTGCACACACCAGCTCACCTGCTCCTCCTCTGGGAAGCTTTTCCATCCCACACTGGCTCCTCCCTCTTCAGTTCTTCCAAGTCTTTCCTCCAGCACTGGTCCCATCCTGCTGGTTAGAAGCCCATGTAATGGTCTGTGTGATATTCTAGCTAAGCTGTGGGAGCCTCATTCTCTGGGCCAACTTTTGGTCCTGTCTCCTTCACCTACTGAGCCAAATGCACTCCAACTGTTCCACAAAGGTTTAGGAGTGGTCTAGCATGCCTGTGTATCAGACTATCCATTGAAAAGTCAAAGGTAGACCTGAGTTTTAGACAGGGAGCTCATCTTGCCCCTTAAGACAAGACTGGCATGGAATCATAAAATGACTTGCCTCCTGCTTGGCATAATACCCCTCTCCCCCATCTCCACAATGCAACCCAACACTGAAATAACAGCAGCGATGAGGCACACTCTCTACTGCACTAGGACTACAAGACACTAGCCTCTTAAGCCAAACCCACAGATGTGAATTGAAGCCCACTCCCTCACTCTGAGCCTCAACTGCAGCTTTTGGGGCAGCAAGGCCTTGTCTCCTGGCAGTCTCTGCATCACACAGAGGAGATCATTTCTGACACATCTAGCTCTGCATTGAGAGCTGAACTTGAAGGAAGAAAAGAGCACATTTTCTTTCCTAATTCCCTCTCAACGTGCACATCAGGTTGGGTTTGTAGAAGGCTGATTCCCAGAGGAATTCCTGAGCAGCCATCTGTTTGTGTGCTTCTGAGACATCTTGGTAAAGAGAGAAGGAAGCTGTTAATCAATCATGCAAAGGGAGCTGCTTGCTCTTTCACTAGGAAATGGGGGTGCACATGTCCTTGAGTGTGCACATGTTCTGATATTCTAAGGGTCTTGATACACTTGCACTATACATGTCCTTCTCTCCCTGTCCATTCTGCACAGCAGACTAACACCACCTTCCTTCCACACCCATTTTAATGTGTCACTGACACAGCTGTCCTTCAGATAAATACACAAATACCTTTCATAAGAACAGAGAAACAAACCTGTGCCACAAGAGATTAGCAAAGTCAAGTGCACTGCCTGATGCTGGAGGCTCTGTAATCCTAACTATCCTAGAAGCTACCTGGATTGCAGTGACAGCCAGTCTAGGAAGACTCCATCATCAATTAACTAGAAAAATGCAGACCTGGAGGTGTGACTCAAGTGGTAGAGCACCAGGCATGAACATGCAAATTGAAAGAGGGAGAGAAAGAAAAAGAAAGACTGAAACAGAGAGATGAAAGACAGAGAAATGGACAGAATTAGAGACAGATTCAAGAACAGGAAGAGAGAGAGAGAGGTAAGAGAAGAGGGAGATGAGAGGAAGAAGATGAGGGGAAGGAAAAGTAGACTAAGAGACGGTATGAGGTAGAAGAAGAGGAGGGAAGAGAAAGTAGAGAGGGGGAAAGATGGGGAAAGGTGAAAGAGGAAAGTGATGGAAAAGGAAGCAGAGAGAGAATTAAGAAAAAAAGCACTGAGATAAAGACTTGGTACGAGCAAACACTCACAAACATATACACACAACAAAGAAACAAAAGGAAAAAAATAAAAGGCATGGAAACATCATGGAATTTAACAGTATTTCCCTCCCCACGTACCCTCTTCACTGAACACTGGACCACGAGGAGTTCAGGATCCCACAGCACCCTTCATGACCTTCCGCCTCTCAGTTCTCCTTCAGCATTAGTGTCAACCCTGTCATTCACCAGGTGCCTATCCTTTACCCTCTTTAGCCCTCACTGCTTCTATCACCAGAATCCCACCTCATTCTTTGAGGGGAGATCTGCTCCCCAAATAACCCTGAACTGCACTTGTCCACCAGGAGACCCAGTCCTCCTCTTGCTACAAATCTCATCAGTCAGCTCTGCAGGCTCAGCCTCCTAACCCCAATGTACACAGAGCAAAGTCCAGCTGTGCCCAACTCCTCCCCATCACACACTTGTCACCCAAGACAGCATCAGCCCTCAGCACTTCCTCTGTGTGGAAATCTAATAGCCCTGGATGAACCAACGCAAACAACGCAGTGGTGGAGAGTCACATCCAATCTTACTGAATCTCCATTCATGTCCAGAAGTAGTCATCCCAGACCAAGTCCACAGAGGCCTGGTCCATCCACAGGCACCACTATACCTCCATGTTCTCTCAGGTCTCCTGCTCCTTCAGAGGTTTCTCCAGCTCTCACTGAAAGGAAGAGAACATATTTTAATTAATACACTTTGTGATTCCAAAAATAGGCTCTACATGTTCACAGTGGTCTCATATGTGAAACTCAGCACTCACAACACTCTGTTTACCTGAGGAGAAAAATTGGGCTAACAGAGGAAGTTGCAATAACGACTTCAGGGTGTATGCATTAGGGTCTTTCAAATATGTGTTTTATCTTTTACCATTGTGAGCAAATAAATGAGAAATCGGGTCCTCCTGGATGATGGCTTTATGTTGGGATAGTGATGAGTAAAGGATTATAGAGAAAACACACACAGAAGAAATGGCGTTGAAATGGAGGAAAGTGGGGCAGAAACCACTGTCATGGTACATGGAGACAGGTCTCATTTCTTTCCCAATGAAGACTTGCCCTTATGCTCCAACCTAGCCAGTGTAACTGGTGTGCTCAGGAGTTGGACCCAGTCATCTAGAGGCCACAGTAGGAGGAGCAGAGTCCAGGATGCCTCCTGACCCTCAGATCTATGGGCTTCAGCTGAAATGTAAATACAACAAATAAGTATATAAACATACAGGAAACCTACATGAAAGGTAAGGTGATTACTTGCTGTAGCATTTGGAACAAAACCACCTCAAGGACAAAGGTGAATGGTTGTCAGGTGAAGTCACCATGTGATCAAGCTGCAACCCCTACCACCTCTGAAGGTAAAGACACCTTCAGGCTACTTTTCCATTTTCCTTTCAGCCTGGGAAGGCCAGCTCAGTGTCAGATGTACTTTGACCAGAAGCTCGGCTGCAGAATCCTGTAGCACCAGGCACTTGGCCTGAGTGTGCTACACGGATACTATGCCAGGCATGCTGGGCTCATAGCACTAGTCATGCCTCCTGAAATGAGTGAACTAGTGTGTAAAGGACTGGTAAATAGTCACAAGAATCAAGTCTCTGTGAGAGCTTGGGGGACTACTACTCTTCCATGTGGCCTAGCGGACCATTGCCAAGGCCACTGGGCACATGGGAGGATGCTGCTACTGCTACCTTGGCAACCATGTGGTAACCATGAGGACATCGACCAGAGACAGGGAGAGAGGGGGAGAGACAGACCGACAGACAGACGCAGAGACAGAGAGACAGAGACAGACAGATACAGAGCCATAGAGAGAGAATGGGTTGATCAGGCAGGTTTGAGTCTCTTGGCAAGTATAAATTTTACAGACATGACAAAATTTCATGAAACCAAAAAACAAAATTAAGAGCTAATCCCCAAATAATGTACCTATAAAAGCTTGTTTTTTAAAAGATGGTTTGACTGTAGCCCAGGCTTGCCTTGAACTCAAGAGCCTTCTGCATTTGCCTTCTAAATACTGGGATTACAGGTTTGCACTACCAGTCCATCATAAAAAGATCATCTTCCATCCTGAGGCTATCCAGGTGTACATCAAGGGTTGCACCTCTTAGAACATGCTCTTGTGACAGGAAATTCCAAAGGATTTCATAGCTCTGGGTCAGATGCTACTATAACTCAGGAAATGACTAAGGTCTTAGGAGCTCTGATTGAGGAACCAGGGTCAATGACTAAATAGTAGAGCAAAAGATCCTACTACCACCCCTGTTACTCAGGAAAGCATGAGTGTTTTTGGATTTCTATGTCAGGAACCATAGAAAAAGGCCAAATACATTTACATCACAGGCAATCACAGGAGATTGTTTACAAACAGAATGAATTACTCAGTAAGTCATCCTATCAAGGGTAATAGGTTTCTTGGTAGTTACAAATATGGAAAAGGAAAAAAAAACTGGAAGAATATTTGGGGTGAGATTGCAGTTGGAGGTGTCAGTGTGAACTCATGATTTTGAGTATATATAGATGGATATATATACATAGATTGGTGTACAAATCAGAAGTTGAGACACTCAGGAGGCTAAGAGCTTGAACACTGAATTTTGAGACTAGTCCAGGCAGGAAAGTTTATTATATTTCACCTCCAAACTAACCAGCAAAAAGCAGGGCTTAAAGGGGGGCTCAATTACTAGGACCCAAGCAAAGCAAGCAAGAGGTTCTGAGTTTACATTTCTTTACTACTAAAAGAAATTAATATAAATTTAAATGTGTGTATGTGTAAATATACATGTATGGGGTTGTATATATCAATGCACACCCATATACATGAATACATGTATTTTGTATATTCGTTTCATGTATTTTCCAGTTCTCTTCTCCAAGAGGGCCTAGGAACAATAACATCTCAAAAGCAAAGAACATACCTAATACTCAGATGTTGGTTTCTAAATGCCATCCAGCCACATCTCCTGGATAATAGTTAATTCAAAGGCTAGAGCATGGAAGGTACTAAATAAACATTGATCTTGTGTATGAGTGAAGAGCAAAAGCACTAATGAGGGCTTAGGGGTAGAGT
Organism: Dipodomys merriami; assembly: GCF_024711535.1. Taxonomy (NCBI): domain Eukaryota; kingdom Metazoa; phylum Chordata; class Mammalia; order Rodentia; family Heteromyidae; genus Dipodomys; species Dipodomys merriami. Next base: position 25,170 of record NW_027204077.1, read on the forward strand.
GCTTGCCTAGCATCCATGAAGCCCTGGGTTCTGCAGTGCCACATAAAGAGAAAAAGCTGGAAGTGGCACTGTGGCTCAAGAGGTAAAGTGCTAGCCTTAAGCAAATAAGCTCAGGGACAGTGCCCAGGCCCTGAGTTCAAGCCCCAGGATTGGCAAAAAAATAAAATTAAAATAAAATAAAAGCACTAATAAAAGTCTGTTAGAAGGGGCTCCCACTGGCCAAGTCTGGAACCATTTACTCATCAAAACCATGACAGGAGTGGAATTACAACCCAATGCATTCAATAGGAATCCCTTAGCAAGTTCAAACATGAATAAATATGTAAATACATAAGCAAACTGTCAATGATGTGAGGAATGGGATATTTCCACAGCCTTATGTGTTTTCCCACACATCACTCAGTTACAAAGGGAGAGGAGAATTTTTACAGTAGAAAAACGGGCAAATTTGGCCATCTTCAAGTGATCAAAATTACCTACTACACTCCTAAGACAAACTGATGTCCCCAGCCACCTGGTGAGATGCAGTGGGAGGCACACAGTGTCACTTCACGACAGTCCTGCAAGACCCAAGTCAAATCATGATAAAACTTCAGACAAGACTAAGTGGAAGAACAATCGATAAAAAAGAAGTGGCATATAATCTTGAAAACAGTCAAAAAAATCTTGAAAAATTTTCAAGATTGAAGAAGACTGCAGAGCCAGAACCAGAGCAGGCAATCTTGACTTCTGGATAGGATCTTTTCACTATCAAAACTATATCATGAGCCAGGCATCGGTGGCTCACGCCTGTAATCCTAGCTACTCAGAAAGCTGAAATCTAAGGATCATCATTCAAAGCCAGCACAGGCAGGAATGTCCATGAGACTCTTATCTTTAATAAACTACCAGAGAACCAGAAGTGATACTGTGGCTCAAGTGGTAGAGCCCTCGCCTTGAGGAAAAGAGTTCAGGGACAGAGCCCAGGCCCACAGTTCAAGCCTGACAAGCAAGCAAAAAAACACACAGAACCCTATAATTTGAGCTGGGCTACTCAGAGACTGAGGTCTGAGGATCATTGTTCAAAGACAGCCTGGACAGGAAAGTCCTTACCACTCAAAAAACAGCCAGTATCACACTCATCTCCAAACCAGGCAAAGATCCAACAAATAAAGAGAACTACAAACCAATCTCTTTGATGAACACATATGCAAAGCTACTCAATAAAATTTAAGTCAAGTTTGTAAAGACCATAAGCCTTATAGACCATGATAATGACAATGCGCCTCATGAAGGTTAAAAAGTGTTTGTGACTTTAAGTATCTCTATCCCACAATACTGTGAATTTTATGAAATGTATGTAATCACTTAATCTCAATTAAAAATTAAAAACTTGAAAAAAAGGTGTTAAAGATGTTTGACAAGAAATGAACTCATTACCTTACTCATGTAACTATAACTCCTCTGTATAGCCTCTTTACAATAAAAATTTTAAAAAAGTGAAGGGACAGAGTTCACACTTTGAGTTCAAACCACAACACTGACAAACACACACAGAGAAACCTGGTGCACAAAAAAGCATAGATATGGTAGAATAGAAGTAGTGAGGGGCTAGGAATGTGGCTTTGGGGTAGAGTGCTTGCCTAGCTTGCATGAAGCTTTGGGTTCAACTCCTCAGTATCACATCAACAGTAAAAGCTGGAAGTGGCACTGTGGCTCAAGATGTAGAGTGCTAGCCTTAAGCAAAAGAAGCTCAGTGACATTGCTCAAGCCATGAGTTCAAGCCCCAGGAAGAAGAAGAAGAAGAAGAAGAAGAAGAAGAAGAAGAAGAAGAAGAAGAAGAAGAAGAAGAAGAAGAAGAAGAAGAAGAAGAAGAAGAAGAAGAAGAAGAAGAAGAAGAAGAAGAAGAAGAAGAAGAAGAAGAAGGAGGAGGAGGAGGAGGAGGAGGAGGAGGAGGAGGAGGAGGAGGAGGAGGAGGAGGAGGAGGAGGAGGAGGAGGAGGAGGAGGAGGAGGAGGAGGAGGAGGAGGAGGAGGAGGAGGAGGAGGAGGAAGAGGAGCAGGAGGAAGGGGAGGAGGAGGAGGAGGAAGAGGAGGAGGAGGAAGAGGAGGAGGAAGAGGAGAAGGAGGAGGAGGAGGAGGAGGAGGAGGAGGAGGAGGAGGAGGAGGAGGAGGAGGAGGAGGAGGAGGAGGAGGAGGAGGAGGAGGAGGAGGAGGAGGAGGAGGAGGAGGAGGAGTGAGGTCAGGGCAGCGTTAGCACTCCACTCCTCACGCAGTACAGCAAATCATAGCAAAGCAGGCTGGTACCTTTACTTTTGAAAGCACTACTTTTGGGAAAGACCAAGGTAGCTTTCTACTAAAGCATAATAATCCTTTATGAATTCTATTTATTCTTTAATAAGCACATTAGAAATACTCACTATGCTGATTAACTTGCCCAAATACATACAAGTTCAAACTTTCTAGCTTCAATTAAAATTTTACTGAATGTATCTTCTAAAAACAAGATTGCTTTGGCTTTCATAGTCTTCATTCTTTTTCTTTTCACATTCATTAATCTGTAGAATATAGTAAGTTCAACATTAGCTAGCATTCAAATTTAATGTAAGAATTCTAGCCTTGATCTAAGTGTGTGGCTCATGTCTATAATCCTAGCTACTCAAGACACTGAGATCTGAGGATCATGATTCAAAGCCAGCCTGGGTAGGAAAGTCTTTGAGACTTTTTAATCTCCCATTAATGACCAAAAAGTCAGACATAAAGCTGTGGCTCAAGTGGTAGACTGCCTTGAGTGAAAAAGCTAGGGGACAGTCCCCAGATCCTTCGTTCAAGCACAACTATAAGCATGAGGAAAAAAAAAAGCATGATGCCAGTAGCTCACATTTTTCATCCTAGTTACTCAGGCAGCTGATATCTGGGGATCATGGTTCAAACCAAGCTAGCTAAGAAAGTCCAGGAGACTCTTATCTCCAATTAAGCACTCAAAAATCAGAAGTGGTGCTGTGGCTCAAGTGCTAGCATGCTAGCTATGAGAACATTGAAGCCAGCCCACTCTCCCTCCTCCTGATGTGCCCCTCCCACCTGCCCTGCCTGGGGGAGCCTCTTCATGGAGTTGGAAGCTCCTTCCCTTTACAGCATCTTGTAACCTTCCTGGCTGGTCCCCTCCCCCTCCCATCCTGGTGCCTCTGGCTTCAGCTAGATGGCCTATCCCCCAAAGTCTAATATGGATGTGATAACAAGGATACTTCTTCTTTTTTGGACAGGACTGGCATTTGAACTTAGGGCATTGAACTTAGTAGCCTACAAGTTGAACCATGTACCCAGTTCTCTTTTGCTTTAGTTATTTTTCAGAAAGATCTTATGGCTTGCCTGAACCATGATCCTTCTACTAATGCTTTTCTCATAGATGGGAGGTTTTTTTTGTTGATATAGGGTCTTGCTAGCTTTTTTAAAAAATTATTTTTATTTTTATTTTTCGGCAAGATTGACCTTGAATCATGATCCTCCTGATCGCCATCTACTACCATTGTATTGTAGGCATGAGCCACCACATGCACTTAGAAAAAAAAAAGTTTGGCTTTAAAACAAAATATTTTTATTGTAAAGATACTGTGCAGAGGGGATACAGTTACATTAGTAAGGTTGAATACATTTCCTATGGAACATTGTTACCACCTCCTTCGTTTTTCTCCCACCATCCCTTGCTACACCACCTCCTTCCTCCCTGCCCCTCCCCAAGTTGTAAAGCTCATTTTCAACATAGTGTCTTGTACATATTTATCCTTATTTCAGCATTTTGTTATTTCCCTTCCCCTCCCCAAATGAGAAAAATGTATATATAAGATGCAGGACACAGGAATCAAATACACTGAAAACAGGGGTTATACCGTGGGGGAAGAAGATACAAAAGAAACAAAAAAAAATCATGTAGTACATTATAAGTACATTAAAAACAACAACAAAGAAAAAACCATTTGTGTCCCTCTCTTGGGGTTCATTTCGCTCAGCATCATCTTATGTGGTCATATGTACATAGCTTTTGAACTTTTCTGCTTATCCTAGACATACACTACTTATTGCAAATAAGGGAAACCATGGGACCTATGTTTCTTTAGGCCTGGCTTACTTCACTTAATATAATTCTTTCTAAGTCTTCCATTTCCTAACAGATAGGGCAGTGTCATTCTTTCTGATGGAGGCATATAATTCCATTGTATATTTATACCACCACAGTTTCTTGATCCATTCATCTACTGAGGGGCATCTGGGTTGGTTCCATATCTTAGCTATAGTGGATAATGCTGTGATGAACAGAGTTGTGCTAGCAGCTTTAGTATGGCCTTGTTTGTTCTTTTGGATAAATGCTTAAAAGTGGGATTGTTGGGCCATAGAGGAGCTCTATATGGAGTCTTTTGAGGAACCTCCATACTGCTTTCCAAAGTGGTTGAACAAGTTTACACTCTCACCACCAATGCAGTAGGGCTCCCTTCTGGCCACATCCCCTCCAGCATCTGTTGTTATTAGATTTCTTGATTATACCCATTCTAACTGGGGTGAGGTGGAATCTCAATGTTGTAATGATTTACATTTCTTTTATAGCTAGAGAAGTTGAGCATTTCTTCATGTGTCTATTGGCCATTTTAGTTCCTCTTCAGAGAAATTTTTAGTCTTATAAGTTTTCCTCATGTCTGGAGAAGTGTGGGTTTTTGCACTGTTTTGTGTACGTGATTTTTGGTTTTATTTATTTATTTATTTTTGGTCAGTCCTGGGGCTTAAACTCTGGGCCTGGGTGCTGTCCTTGAGCCCTTTAGCTCAAAGCTAGTACTCTACCACTTGAGCCACAGTACCACTTCTGGCTTTTTCTGAGTAGTGTATTGGAGGTAAGAGTTTCACAGACTTTCCTGCCCAGGCTGGTTTTGAACTGCAATCCAAAGACCTCAGCCCCCTGACTATCTAAGGTATCATGCCTGAGCCACTGGCACCTGGCTTTGGCTTTTACTACTTTTTGGATTGAGTCTCATTACCTGTCTGTAATACACTGGAATGAGTGCTATTTTTTTTTCTGCTCCTGGGGCTTGAACTCTTGGGCGTGGGCCCAGTACCTGAGGTTCTTTTGCTCAAGAGTAGCTCTCTACCACTTGAGCCTCTGTACCATTTCTGGCTTTTTCTGAGTAGTTTATTGGAGATAGGAGTTTCAAAGACTTTCCTGCCTGGGCTGGCTTTAAACCACAATACTCAGATCTAGGTCTTTTGAATAGCCAGGATTACAAGTGTAAGGCCCTGGCGCACAGCTGAATCTCCCTATTTTAAGCCTCATATTGTAGCTTAGACAGCAGGTGTATGCCACAAGGGCCAACATCTCTGAATTTTCTGCAGATGCTGGCCTGGAACTCTGATCCTCACAATCTGAAGCCTCCCAAGTATTAGGATTATAGGAGTGAGCTACCAGTGCCTTAGATTCAAGGTCTGATATAACTGTTTATAGAGTCCTGCTTGATGCCTTACCTAGGACAGTATTTCAGTGACAACTGTTCTTTTCTCCCACTTCTGCACAATAAAGGAGAGGTTGTAATAAAACTCAAGTTTCCCTCCCCCTCACTAAGTAGGTTGAAACCAACTGCTTTTTTTTGGCAGACTTGTATATTCAGAATAAAGTGAGACTTCTGACGGAATGCCTGGAAAGGAAAATACCATCTCTAGGAAATTTTCAGGGATGTTCCCAGTGGCAGTTTAGGCTGTGATCAGATTCTAGAAAAATTGAGATTAAATCTCAAACTTTCTATCACAAAGTAGAATGATGTTTTCATTCATTCAGTACAGTGTTTAAGATCACTACAAATTGCTAGAAATTTTCTCAAGAAATACCAAAGCCACTTAGGCTCAAAGCTTTTACTTTCTAACAAATAGCTACATGAAAGGGGATGCTAGTGAATGAGAATGCTAGCTAGTACTTTGGAAAATTGAGAGGACCTAATAATTAGATTTAGATGACTTTGGAGAAAGGTGCAAAGAGGAAGATGAGAATGTTGCACGAGAGAAAGAAGAATGTCGAATGTTGAATGGAGTGACAGAAAAGCACTCCTGTGTTGCAGTTCATGTGCAGGAGGTCAGGATTGAACCAAAAGTTCACCTCTAGCTGGGTTCTGGTGGCTCACATCTGAAATTTTAGCTACTCAGGAGGATGAGCTCTGAGGACCTGGTTCAAAGCCAGCATTGGCAGGAGAGTGAGACATCTCTAAGTAACCGTCAGAAAACCAAGTGGCACTGTGGCTCTAAGTAGTGGAGTTCTAGCCTTGTATGAACAAACAGTGTTAGGGAGATTCAAGAAGGAGAGAAGTAATGGAAGAGAGAGGAGAGGAAGATGAGGGGAAGGGGAAGTAGAGGAAGAGAAGGTATAGGTTAGAAGAGGAGGGAAGAGAGATGATGGGAGGAAAGGAGGAAAAAGGGGAGAGAATGAAGTGAAAGAATAAGAATAAGAGAATAAGAAAAATTGCACAGGCATCAAGCCCAAGCTCCAGCATGCGCGCACGCACACACACACACACACACACACACACACACACACACACACACACACACACACACACACACACACACAAAGGGAAAAAAACTGATAGTGAAATCAACAGTACTTCCCTCCAACCCATCCTCTTCACTGAACACTGGTCCATATGGAATTCAGGATTCCTTAGCTCCCTTCATAACCTGGATCCCATCATTTCTCCTTTAGTATTACTGTGTACCCTTGTCATTCACCATGTACCCATCTTGGCCCTCTTTTGGCCCTCATTGCTTCTCTCACTAGAATCCCATCCATTTTTTGAAGGAATCACTGCTACTCAAATATCCCTGAGCTGGACCAATGAAGCCCCAGCCTTCCATCTGCTGAAAATCTCATCAGTCTGCTCTGCAGGCTCAGCCTCCTATTCCCAGTGTACACATAGCAAAGGCCACGTCTACCCAACTCCTCCCCATCACACGCTTGTCACCTAAAGGCAGCATCAGCCTCCTCATAGCCTCTCTGTGCAAAGATAATGACCTGGCTGAACCAACACAAATATCACAGTGGTGAAGGCTCATATCTAATCTTCCTGAATTTCTGTTCATGTGGGAATAGTCAGTCCAGGCAGGATGTAGCTACAGGCAGAGTTCATCCAGTCCCATCCATCCACAAGTACCACTATATCTCCCATGTCTTCTCAGGTCTCCTGTTCCTTCATATATTTCACCATGTTTAGCTGAAACAAAGTCGGTAAATTTTAATGTATACACTTTGTGATTCAAAAAATGGACTCTTGGTGTTCAGAATGATTGATTATTGAACATCAGCTCCCCCAGCACACTGATTCACCAAGCAGAAAATTAGGGTCTACTCTTCCATGAGGCCAATAGACTTCTCCTGGAACTGCCAAGGGAAAGCACCATGCCCAAAGCCTGGTGCTCTGGGGAAGGGGTGTCAGCTGGTGGCCTCTCTGGGGACTCACTGGGTCTCTACCAAGATAAGCTAACACTCAGTGCTGACCCTCCCTCAATTCGTCTACCAGCCCATCACCCCCTTTCTCCCACAACCATTTATAAGGTGTCCCTCACACAGCTGTGCCTCACATAAGTACACAAATCCCTTTCATAACAACGCAGAAACCAAGCTATGTCCCAACAGACTAACAAAGTCAAATGCACTGCCTAATGCTGGAGGCTCTGCCTGTCATCCTAACTATCCCAGCAGCCTGTCTGGAAACACTCCATCTTCACTTAACTAGAAAAATTCAGGCCTGGAGCTATCATGTAGTGGTAGTGTAATAATCAACATGGCCAAAGGCATCCTCCTCCCCCCACATGCTGAGCTCAATGTTCCCCTGTGCCTAGCTGTAGGAGGGGGGTCAAGAAGGGATGGGACAATGCACTTCCTGGGTGCAGGGCATGAGTGGAGGTTGAAACTGTTATAGCTGTTGGAGTGGGGGAGGGGCCCAGTTTATATATATGCTGTCTGTTCTGAGGAGCAGGGGCTGGGGAAAGATAGAAATAGGCTCCAACCAGAGTAGAGCAGAGCAGAGCAGGGCTGCCCTGTGAAGAGGCCTGAGGCCTGAGGATAGGCCACTGGAGAGGCATGCAGAGGAGGAGGAAGGAAGCAAGAGGAAAAGCCTTCCCCTTTGGAGGTTTGCAGACTATTTGGAGGTTTGCAAGTCTGGAGGTGTGACTCAAGTGATAGTGAACCAGTCATGACCATGCAAGCTGAAAAAGAGAAAGTGTGAGAGAAGGAGGGAAAACCAGAGAGAGTCAGAGTCAGATTCAAGAGCAGGAAGAGAAGGAGAGAGAATGGAAGTGTGCATGAAGGGAACAAGAAGTGGGATAGGGGAAGTAGAATAGGAGAAGTTATGGGGAGAAAGAAAAGGGAAGAAGATGGTACAGGAGGGAATGAGGGGAAAAGGTAGAGAGGAAGGAGAAAGAAAAGGAAATTAAGAAAAAAAGCACTGATGTCAAGCCCCCCAGTACCAGCACAAGCATACACACAAAAAGAAAAAGGGGAAAAAAGCATGGAGGAATCATGTAAAACAACAGTACTTCCCTTCACCCACCCTCTTCACTGAACACTGGTCCATGTGGAATTCAGGATTCCTCAGCTCCCTTCCTAACCTGGCTCCTGTCATTTCTCATTTAGATTTAGTGGGCATCCTGTCATTTACCAGGTACCCATCTTTGTCCTCTTGTGGCCCTCAGTGCTTCTCTTACTAGAATCCCATTTCATTCTGTTTGCTGAGCTCTGCTCCCCAAATAGCACTGACCTGGACTCCTCATCCACCAGGAGCCCCAAGCCCATCTCTTGCTGCAAATCTCAAGTCTTCTCTGCAGGCTCAGCCTCCTGATCCCAGTGCACACATAGCAAAGGCCTAAGTCCTCCATTACACACTTGTCACTAATGGCAGCATCAGCCCTCAGCAACTGCCTCTGTGTGCAGATCTAATGTCCCTGGCTGAATCAACACTAATAACCCATGGATGGATGATCACATCCAAACTTTCCCAACTTCTGCTCATGTCCAGATGCAGTCATCCCAGGCAGGGTCCATCCTATATCTTCATGCTTTCTTAGGCTTCTTGCTCCTTCACAGATTTCTCCACCTCTAGAGAGAGGGAGGAAAAGTATTTTAATTCATACATTTCTGTGATTCAAAAATGAGTTCTGGATGTTCAGAATGCTGCTCATCAGCACTCTGATACCCCAAGAACAAAAACAGGGCTCTGCTATTCTTCCATGAGGCTTAGAGCCTTCTCATGGGAACTGAAGGGGAGAGGAAGCACCATGCCCAAAGTCTGGGGAAGGAGGTGTTAGCTGGGTATTCTGGGAACTCACAGAATCTCTACCCAGATATGACATCACTCAGTGTTCACACCCTTCAATTGTGCATGTACTTCTCACCCGGTGCATTTGGCACAGCAGCCTACTGCACCTGTCCTTCCCTCAACCATTTTCAAGGTGTTCCTCACACACCTGTCCCTCAGATAACTACACATCAGAGAAGCCATCCTGTGCTACACCAGTTTAACAAGATCAAAAGCATTGTTGATGGTGGTGGATCATGCCTGAAAGCTTAACTCTTCTAGAAACTAACACCCCGAAGATCACAGTTAAAGCCAACCTGAGCAGACTTCATCTTCAATTAACTAGAAAAATCCTGGCTTGGAGGTGTGACTCAAGTGGTACAGCATCCGTTATGAACATGCAAACTCTAAGAGAAAGTTCTAGAGAGGCAGGAGAGAAAAAGCAGTCTCATGAGGACAGAGGAAGGTAGAAGGGAAGAGAAGAGGAAGAGAAGTGGAAAGAGAAGAGGGAAAGAGGAAGAAGAGGAGGAGATGAATGGTCTGGAGGGAAGTTAGCTGGAAAAGGGGAGAGAGGAAATGGGGAGAAAGAAGAGAGTGTCTGAGTGTCACAAGTATCAATTGACCTACTGCTCCACATGCTTAAGTGGGACCATTAATAGATGTTTTGCCAGCTGCCAGTAGCTCACACTAGCAATCTTACCTACTCAGGAGACTAAGGTCTGAAGATTGTAGTTAAAAGCCAGCCAAGGCTAGAAAGTAAATGAGATTCTTATCTCCAATTAACTACCAAAAAGCTGGAAATGGTGCTGTGGCTCAAGTGGTAGAATGCTAGCCTTGAGCAAAGCAGCTCAGGGGCAGCACTCAGGCACTCACATCTCAGAAGCAGCACATACATACACACACACACACACACACACACACACATACACACACACACACACACACACACACACACACACACATACACACACACACACACACACAAAGATAGATGCTTCACATTTTCCTGGCCATGTTCTTTTTTCTTATGCTTCTTTTGGTGAAGATTTTGTCATCTTGATGTCAATTAATAACTATGCTGTCTTGGGCTTATCGTCCTCAACTTCATATTCATTGCCTTGTAGAATGAAGACATTTCTTGGCAAAATTCTTGCAGTGGGTGAATCCACTAAGAGTAGTCAATGTACATGTATGAAAATATAACCAGGAAAATTGAGGGCATGGGGTTGGGAGAGATGGAGAACTATCTAAGTGGTGACAATGATCAAGATGTACTGTACTCACAAAGTGACATGTTAAATTAGAACTCATTTGTACAAGTACATAGGTATAATTTTTTAAGTAGAAAAACAATGAAACCAGTGCATCAGTGCAATCCATACCTCTTAGGTCTAGATTGTGCATAGCTGCCTCTTTTAAAGAATATAGGACAGAGAAGAGTAGAACAAATCATTTCCAGAATAAAAGTGATCAACTCTACTCCGAAGTTAACATCAATAGTGATGTTGACAGACACCCTCGATTTCATGCACTGAGAACACATTTTCCCCCAATCCCCCAATCCTGGGTTTGAACTCAAGGCCTGGCTTCTGTCCCTGAGCTTTCTCCTCTCCACCCCTCCTTCCCCCACACACAATGCTAGTGCTCTAACACTTGAGCCATAGCTCCAATTCTGGCTCTTTTTGGTTAAATGGAGATGAGTCTCATGGATTTTCCCAGCTCAGGCTGGCTTAGAATCATAATCCTCAGATCTCAAGCTTGTATTACCGCTGTGAGCTACCAGTGCCCAGCGTGAGAACATACTTTTTCTCTGTAATTCTCCTCCCTGAAACCTCATAGCCACAATCTTAGGAGAAAAGATTCAGAGAGCTCCCAACTGAAGAATATTCTACAGAATGCCCTGTCCAATACTCCTAAAAAGGGAGAAATACCATCTCTTTCCCTTTGGTGATTATTATATGACAATAATAATAGCTATTATTATAATGCTCACAATATGTATTCCCATCCCCATTGCTATCAGGCTTGTTTGTATAACTTACTTTTTTTTTATTGTAAAGATACTATACAGAGGGTTACAGTTACATGAGTGAGGTAATGAGTACACTTCCTCTTGAACATTGTTACCCCCTCCATTGTTTTCCCCCTACCATCCCCTCCCTCCCTCCCTTCCCCGAGGTTCTTTTTTTTTTTTTTTTGATTGTGATTAAGTGATTACATAATTTCCGGAAATTCATAGTATTGTGGAATAATGATGCTCATTTAAAGTCACAAGTTCATTCTAACTTTCCTGGAGCAAATTGTCTATCACAGTCTGTAATATATAACGGTGCTCACATTATAACTTACTTTTTGACAAATGACATATGAGAAGTGATGACCTGTCTTTTCTGAGTTTTAGTCATGTGGTTTTCACACTGTTTTCTTCCCTTGGGAACCTCCAGCAGTCAGTCTGAATCCCAGAATGGACACCATGCTGAGTGGAAGTGGACATGGATTAGGCTTGTAGCATGATAGAGTAATGAAAGTTGTAAGCTATTGGGTCATTGGGGTTGGTTTGCCACAGTATAATTAAGCTCACATTGAGGTCCCAAATCTAGGTAATCTAGGCCTTTCTCTCTCCATTCCCTCCTGTCCCCTTCTCATTTTTCCTGAATATTCCCTCTTCTACCAGCTTCTCCTCAGGTGACACAAAGTCCTGAGTCTCCTTATCCTAGAAACTGTTTTTAGGCTTAATCATTGTGGATTCCTTTCTTACATTTTCTCTTAGCTGTTTCTTCACTTTTGTCTTTCTGGAGTTTTCAGCCAGAAGCTCTCAAGTGTGATGGAGCCTCAGATAAAATCCCTCTGCCACATCTGCCTTGCTTGCTTTCACTCTTCTCATGTTGGCATACTATAAAACCAGAATAAGATGAAGCTCCAGAAACCCTTTGGATAGAAAAAGAAACCACCGCATGGGAGTGAGGGGTGTGTTAGAAGAGATTGGGAGCTGAACACAGGCAGGAAGGCACATAGCTTCAGCCTCAGCTGTCTTCTGAATCATTGCCCAGGTACCAGCTGTAATTCTTTGCTCCAAAGTCAGTGTGGTGAATTCTGCCATTCTTATTGACTCATCCACATTCACAGACCTAGTTAGGCATCCAAAATGACTTAAAATATAGACTCCCCAAATCATAGAAATCTGTATCAGAGAAAATGGGCAGAAAGAACTTCAGTTAATCAGGTTCAATTCATTTTTACATGCTTATAATTTAACTGAGAGAAAAATATCAAATTCACTCAGCCTTCACAAAATCAAAATATCAAAGCAACTACTTCTTATAGGAAGTAAATATTCACATCATAAATCAGAATTTCTGAAGGGGTGGTGTTCTCAGAAAGTAAGGAATTAGGGCTCAGGACACATTTCAGACACATTTCACATCAGCATCAAGATTAAATTCATTAGCACAGGCTGCAAAAGTTGCTTACTCTCAGCAGGTAAGAACCTATAATTTTTTTTCTGGCCCTTAGTAAAAAAAGATGGAAGAGTTTGATTTCCTTTCTCAATTTCAATCTTCAAAGTCACATTGTCTTCTAAGGAAGTCATTTATCTCACTCACCTGAAAATACAGAATATGTCTTCAAAGGAAGGTCTTCTGGGCATCTGGAAGCAAAATAGGAGGAGTGAAACAGGCTGCAAGATACTTGCTTGTTCAGGAATAGAATGTTTGTCTTCTTCCACAGCCAAGCTAGTTTTGAGGGCTTGTCCTTTCAACAAGCCAGGTGGGATGGTGGTTAGGTAGGACGGGAGAAATGTCATAGAGTTTCAGAAAAAGGCAAAAGAAAGGTGCATGGCTTTTTTTCTCAGATCAGAACCTTTAAATAGGATATGGTTTTTCTCTTTACATAACACTTAATTATACAGTAGTCCCCTTCACTGTAATTTCCCCTTCTGTAGTTAGTTACCTGTGATTAACTGTGATCTGAAAAGATTAAATGGAAAACTCTCATATTTTGGAAGAGACCACATTCACATAATACCTTTTTTGTTTTTTATTTTTGGTTTTTTGGATGTAAGGTCTCACTGTATATCTCTCTCATTATCTTCCTGCCTTAGCTTCTGTTTCCTAGGATTACAGGTGTGCACTTCCACACCCATTTCACATTACATTTTTACAGCATATTGTTACAATTCTTCTATTTTATTAGTTACTGTTATTATTGTCTTACTGAACCTAATTTATAACTTTAGCTTTATTGTAGCTATAATTGTCTGGGAAAAACATAGTATATATGATCATCTTGGTATTAATATGGTTGATTCCAGAACTGATTGAGCATACTAAAATCAGGATAGGATCCAATCCCATATAGAAAATAGCATTTTCATACAAAATAAGTTACACTTTAAATCGCATCAAGGTTATATCTATTACCAATATACATGTAAAGGTATGTAAATAGTTGCTATATTGTCTGTTTAGGGAACAACAAATTTTTCCTATTTTAAATTTCTGGTTGGTTGAACTCCTAGATGTGGAAATTCTGGATACCTACGATTAACTGTATAAAGTACTTCACTGATTTCACGTACTCATTTGGAATGCATCTCCAGAGGCTAATCTGGAACTACTATAAACATCAAAAAGACAGAAACTTGACCTTCTTATTTTGCCATAATTACTCACTAAATAAAATATGGATAAATTTGATTCTGTACCTTCTCCTCCTCTTCCTGCTCCTCTTCCTCCTCCTCCTCCTCCTTCTCCTCCTCCTCCTCCTCCCTCCTCCTCCTCCTTCTTATACTTCTTCCTTTTTTCAGTGCTGAGGGCCTTGCACATGCTAGGCTTGTTCTCCACCACAGTTCTACATCCCAACCCTCTAGAGCTTCTCAAAAGCCTAAGATGTTGACTTGGGTTTCCTGAGAGAAATTCATGTTTAATTCCTTGTTTCTTTCAAGGTTATCAAATGAATAACTTTAAATTTGTAAGATGTTATTATAGTAAATATGAAATAATATTTTTATGTTACTAGGTGGCACCCAGTTTCCTTTTAGATAGAAAATATGTGGCTGGCTTCCAACCAAAATCTTTACATCTCAGCTTCCTGAGTACCTAGGATTGCAGGCATCAGTCACCTCTCCTGGCTGAGACAAATAATTTTGGTAAGGAAAATCACTATGATATGGAATATGAGGCATGAAGAATGTGGACTAAACAGGAATATTTTGAAAGCTTGAATAAAACTGAAGTTATGACAAATTTGCAGTCTTCAGTGATGAAAAAAATGAAAAAGAAGTTACAGAAGCAGAGAATTGGAAACTAAAAATAAGTTAGTGAATAATTCCTTGTTAGCAGAAGTACTGATGATTTCTTTTTAGAAAAATGCCATTTGATATAGTGGTACATGCCTATAATTCTAACTACTTGTGAGGTAGACATTGGATTTTGCTGTTGGTATGGTAAAAATATAATACTGAAGTGCCAATCTCTAAAACAAACTGGTGCCACATGTTGATAAGAGAGGGAGAAGTTGGAGGACCATGGTTTGAGGCAGTTAAGATAAGACTATCTGAAAAGCAAACTAAAGCTCAACAAAGTGCTAGGGATTTGGATCAAGAGCAATTATCCAGCCAGTTTGAGGCCCTGAATTCCATCCCTTCTACTGAGAAAGTAAAGACAAGAAAAAGGAAAAAGATTCTTGATACAATTTTCAAGGTATTTTCTATGCAATTTTCTGCTATAATTTCCTTCTTCTATTGCCTTAAAAGTTTTGAGAAGTCATTTACACAAATGACTACCATCATTTGCGGAAATCAAGGGAAAGTCTTTGCAACCAGTTTTGTAAGACAGAACAACTCTGTAAAACTGAGTTCAATGAGATTAATATGAGAGGTAATGGTTTCATGAAAATGCACTTAATAACTACATGTCAGAAGGTGAGGAGCTCATAAAGAGGATGTACTTCTTAAAAGAACAGGAGGGTTGCGTTGATTTCATTTCAATTTATTTTTATTTTTATTTTTTGGGTCCGGTCGTGGGGCCTGAACTCTGGCCCTGGGCGTTGTACCTCAGTTCTTCAGCTCAAGGCTAGCGCTTTACCACTTCAGCCACAGCTCCATTCCCTCTTTTTCTTTCCGTTTATGTGGTGCTGAGGAATTGAACCCAGGACCTCAGGCATGCAAGTCAAGCACTCTACCACTGAGCCACCTTCCAGGCCCTCAATTTTTAAAATTAGGGTAAATTTGGTTGGTACTTTAACACCTTTAAGCAAGGTGTTAAGACAATAAAATTATTGTTGAGATTTTTATAAAAAATATAACGCAATTGTTACATAGATTTTTTTTTATAAAAAATATTCAACAATTGTTGGATAAATCCCAACAATGTAAATGTGTTCTGTATCATCTGATGGTGTTACATATCTCATCATCTAAGGTTGGGAGAATGTTATCTTAATTTTCAGAATACAGAAATGGAGGCAAGAAGAGAAGTGGTGTATTTCTGAAGGCTGAAGTATAAATTACAATTAAGACTGAGTAGAAACCAGAATCCATGGCTCAAATTCAATTGATTATTTGCAAACCCTGGGACTATACTAATATCTAAAACTCTTCTGCTAGCTGGGTGACATTGGACATGTTTCTTAGAGTTGTCATGTGTTGCTTTTTTTCTGTAAAAAGCTAAAAATATTGGTGTTTTCTAGAATTAAAGATTATGCCTTTTGTAAAGTGTTATGCTCAGAACATGAAACAAGAATTCCATGAACTCTGAAGTTCTTTGTGCAGTTTGTCTTAAAATTATTATTTGAAGAATCAAGATAGTGAAATTATTCACATTCCTTTCATTCCAGAAAGCATTATCTGAACACATTTGAGAAGAATTTCTACAACAGTTTTGTAATGTATGGGCTTTTGATGTACTTATTTGCCTTCTCTCTGTATCTTCTTAACGGGGTTATTATTGTCTTATTTAGTGTGAGGTTTAGGGTGAGGATGAGGGTTAGCGTTAGGTTGAGGGCTAGGTTGAGGGTGAGGGTTAGGATCAGGGTGAGGTTTAGGATTAGTGTGATGGTGAGGGTTAGTGTGAGGGTTAGTGTTAGGTTTAGGGTTAGTGTTAGGGTGAGGGTAAATGTTAGGGTGAGGGTTATTGTTATGGTGAAAGTTATGGTT